>NC_061510.1:183147563-183261848 GCF_022539505.1 Lolium rigidum | reverse complement strand
TACTAGCGTGAACCAAGTACCAAAAAGTCAGCAGGATATTTAATCTTACCACATAGAACTTTGATGACCCACAAGTATAGGGGGTGTATCGTAGTACTTTCGATAAATAAGAGTGTCGAACCCAACGAGGAGCAGAAGGTGTTGACAAGCAGTTTCGATGAAGGATTCACTGTAAATGCTCACGGACAAGTATTCAGGGGGTTTTGATATAGCGGTATAAATAAAGTACAAGTAAATAAAATGCGAGAGTAATAGTTGCAGCAAGTGGCCCAATCCTTTTTAGCACAAAGGACAAGCCGGTTTGTTTACTTATGATGACCAAACGTTCTTGAGGACACACGGAAATTTAGTCTAGTGCTTTCGCTTCATATAGTTGATTAATCTTCATTGTTTTGATAAGTGTTGTGTGGGTGAACCTATGCTAATGCATCGACCTTCCTAGGACTAATAAATACTTGTGATTATACCCCTTGCAAGCATCCGCAAATACAAGAAAGTAATTAAGATAAATCTAACCACAGACTCTTAAACTCGAGATCTTGCTATCCCTCCCGCATCGATATACCAACGGGGGTTCGAGTTGCTGTCACTCCGGCAACCCCACAATTAGCAAACGAATACAAGATGCATTCCCCTAGGCCCATAAAGGTGAAGTATCATGTAGTCGACGTTCACATGACACCACTAGAAGAATAACACCACAACTTAAATATCAAACCATTAAATATTACTCAACATAGTTCACTACTAACATTTATACTTCACCCATGTCCTCAAGAACTAAACGAACTACTCACGAGACATCATATGGAACATGATCAGAGGTGATATGATGATGAATAACAATCTGAACATAAACCTTGTTTCAATGGTTTCACTCAATAGCATCAATAACAAGGAGTAATCAACACCGGGAGAGTTTCCCCTATGAAACAATCAAGATTTAACCCTAGATGTTACAGCGGTGACGAGGTGCAGCGTTGGAGATGGTGGTGTCGATGGTGGAGATGATGGTGATGATGATCCCAATGAAGTCCGGCTCGATGACGATGACGATGGCGTCGATTTCCCCCTCCGGGAGGGAATTTCCCCGTCGGATTTCAGCCTGCCGGAGAGCTCTTTTCTCTCTGGTGTTTTCCGCCCCGTAGAGGCGGCTATGTCTCCTCGCGATTATCCCCCGTTGATACGTCTCAAACGTATCTATAATTTCTTATGTTCCATGCTAGTTTTATGACAATACCTACATGTTTTGTTCACACTTTATATCGTTTTGATGCGTTTTTTGGAACTAACCTATTGACGAGATGCCGAAGGGCCGCTTGCTCGTTTTCGTTGTTTTTGGTTCCGTAAAGGCTGTTCGGGCAATATTCTCGGAATTCGACGAAACGAAGACCCAACATCTTATTTTTCCCGGAACCTTCCAGAAAGTCAAAGAGGGACCAGAGGGGAGCCCTGGGGGGCCCACACGCCAGGCCGGCGTGGCCCAGGGGGGCCCCTATTGTGGGGAGGCCTCGTGGCCCCTCCGACTCCGACTCTTCGCCTATTAAAGCCGTCCTGACCTAAAACATCGACACCGATTGACGAAAACACCAGAAAGCCTTCCAGAGCCGCCGCCATCGCGAAACTCCAATTCGGGGGACATAAGTCTCTGTTTCCGGCACCCTGCCGGGACGGGGAATTGCCCCCAGAAGCCATCTCCACCGCCATCTTCACCGCCATCGCTGTCTCCATGATGAGGAGGGAGTAATTCTCCCCCGAGGCTGAGGGCTCTACTGTAGCTATGTGGTTCATCTCTCTCTTTGTGATCTAGTTGTGTTACTCTGGTGATGTTATTAAAGTACTCTATTCCTCCTCCATGATGTAATGGTGACAGTGTGTTCATCGTGTAGTTCTTGGCGTAGGTTATGATCATAATCTCTTGTAGGTTATGGAGTTAATTATTACTATGATAGAATTGATGTGATCTATTCCTCCTTTCATAGTCTGTCGGTGACGGTGTGCATGCTATGTTAGTACTTGGTGTAATTGCAATGATCTATCATGCACTCTAAGGTTATTTAAATATGAACATCGAATGTTGTGGAGCTTGTTAACTCCGGCATTGAGGTGCTCTTGTAGCCCTACGCAACGAATGGTGTTTGTCATCCAACAAGAGAGTGTAGAGTGGTTTTATTATGTGATCAATGTTGAGAGTGTCCACTAGTGAAAAGTATGATCCCTAGGCCTTGTTTCCGAATATCGAATCTCCGTTTATTTACTGTTCTATTGCATGTTTACTCGCTGCCATATTTTATTCAGATTGCTATTGCTACTCATATACATCCATATTACTTGTATTTCACTATCTCTTCGCCGAACTAGTGCACCTATACATCTTACAAGTGTATTAGGTGTGTTGGGGACACAAGAGACTTCTTGTATCGTGATTGCAGTGGTTGCTTGAGAGGGATATCTTTGACCTCTTCCTCCCCGAGTTCGATAAACCTTGGGTGATCCACTTAAGGGAAACTTGCTGCTCGTTCTACAAACCTCTCGCTCTTGGAGGCCCAACACCTGTCTACATGAATAGAAGCACCCGTAGACATCAAGCACTTTTCTCGGCGCCGTTTCCGGGAGGAAAGGTAAAAGGCACTCACACTCCGGTCCCAGGTAACTAAGTTATTTTCTGTTGCCATTGTAAGTGCTCGAAGCTATTTCCTTTAGATCCTGCAATTGCATCTTTTTGTTTCTTGTTTTTATTCACTAGTTAGGCATAATGGAAAACAACAAAAAATTTGGTGAGCTTTTTAATCTTTTTCCTGAGTTAGAATTGTTTGATGCGAAAATTAAAAAACCTATGGAACCTTATTTGCATGCTAGTAGCGATGTTATTAGTATGAATGCAATTATCGCTAATGCTATGGAGAAGTCTAAGCTTGGGGAAGCTAGTTTTTGTGATCTTTTTAGCTTCCCATCTTTAGGGAGAAAATTTGCTCTGATAATACTTTATCTCCCATATGCGATAACTCTAATGATGCTTGTGATATTTTAAATCCACCTACTGAAAGTATTCCATATAAAATACCTATGAAAATTATTGAACGTGTTATGGATAATCGCTATGAAGGGGATGGAACTGTCCATCCTGGAGATCATTTACTGTTTTTGCATGAATTATGCGGGTTATTCTAGTGTGCAGGTATCTCTATGGATGAAGTGAAAAAGAAATTATTCTCTATGTCGTTGTCTGGTAAAGCGGCGCATTGGTATAAACTGATGAAGGATGAGCATTCTCTTGATTGGAAGGATATTATGCCTCTATTTTATTCTAAATTCTATCCTCCAAGTGAAATTCACAAAGACCGAAACCGAATATATAATTTCTGGCCTCATGATGGAGAGAATATTGCCCAAGCATGGGAGAGATTGAAGTCTTTAATGCTCAAATGCCCCAATCATGAGCTTCCTGGTAATATCATCATTGATAATTTCTATGCAAGACTTTCTTTTCAAGATAAAACCTTGTCGGATACCGCTTGTTCCGGATCATTCACGCGCAATAAAGAAGAGTTTAAATGGGACCTTCTTAATCGGATTCAGGAGAACGCCGAAGATTGGGAGAACGACAAAGGTAAAGAGTCAGTATAAATTATGATTATGAATGCATTAAAACTTTTATGGATACCGATAAAATTCGAAATATGAGTGCTACTTATGGTCTTGACTCTCAAGTTGTTGCAAATCTTTATAAAGCTTTTGCCTCTCATTTTGAATTGCCTAGGAAGAATTTTGATAAGTATCATGAACCTTTTAAAGACGCTTGCATGAAGGATGAAATTGTTATTAATGATTGCAATAAGCATGCCCAAACTTCTGAAAATGCTATTTCCTATAAGCATGTTAATTTTTGTGGAATGCATAGACCTTGTGGAATTAATCAAATCGAAGATGAATATTGTATCCATCATATTAATGAAAAAACTAGAAAGTGGTCTAGGGCTCTAGATGATCTTGGTAAAAAAGTTTGTGCCCTCTATCCTTTTATTTGTGAACTTTGCCATAGAGCGGGTCATTTTAATTTTCAATGCTCCTCCAATGATAATTCGAACCCCATGAGTGCTGCAAATTTTTATTGTGATGATGAAATTACTCCTAATCAGCATGATGAACTTACTTTATTTTTGTGGTGTGAAGAGTTATCAAGAAAAATCTCTTTGTTACATATTAGTGATCTTGATATTGATGATGTCCTATATGGGTGTTTTTCTTATTGCATTGATAATTGCCATACAAATACTTACGTACAAAACATTTTAGAAGATGACACTTTGCCAAAGTATGATAGGACCTCTGTGTGTTTTGAACTCATTAATGAAAAGGAGGAATCCTCCCAAGTTTCTTCTATTGTTTCTGGAAATAAAACAGGTTATGTGGAGAAGCCTCTCATCAAGCCTCTCCCTCCTAAAGAAAGGAACGAGGAGAATGAGAAGAAGAAGAAGAAGGGAACGAAGAAGAAGAAGAAGAAGAAGAAGAAGAAGGGGAATAAAAAGAAAGAGGTAACGGCATATCACCGCGTGTATGAGATAACGATAAGTAACCGTAAGTATGTTGCTCCTGATGATTATTATGATAATGAATCTGAGTACAATGATCTTCCTATGCCCTTTACCTACATTAGTGATCATGATTTGAAAGAGCACACTACTTTTGATATTGCAAATCTCTGGAAACTAATTCTGAAAATGATGATGTTAATAATTGCCATAGTATCAGTACTATCCATGCTTCCTCCCATAATGATATAGAAAGCTCTAAGCTTGGGGATGAGGTGTTTGAAAATCCTTTTGCTACCGATCATTATATGTTTGATACATCTCCTTCTAGTAACGATGATGGTATGGTCACGGATGAACATATTGTGAAAGATAACTATTCTATTTCTTATGATGACACCGTGCCTCCAATCTTTGATGATTATTATAAAGAATGCTATGATATAGGTTATAACTATCCTTATGAAACTTGTCATAGTTATGATTGGATTGCCAAAAACAATTCCCTTAGTATGCAACTTGTTTACCATGTTCAAATTCTTGATAATAATCTTGCTCCAATTACTATTAATGAGAAGAACTCTTCTTATGCCAAAATTAATGATACTTTTATGCATATGAACCATGATAAGAATGTTTTAAGTGACGGGTATATTGTGGATTTCATCAATGATGCTACTGAAAGTTATTATGAGAGAGGGAAACATGGTAATATGCATCTTAATAATATTAAGTTTCCCCTCTTTATGTTGAGAATCTTGAAGTTACTCGTGTTTTATCTTCCTATGCTTGTCACTTTGTTCTTCATGAATTTGTTTATTTACAAGATTCCTTTTCATAGGAAGTGGGTTAGACTTAAATGTGTTTTGAATTTGCTTCTTGATGCTCTCTTTCGCTTCAACTCTTATTTCTTGCGAGTGCATTATTAAAATTGCTGAGCCCATCTTAATGGCTATAAAGAAAGCACTTCTTGGGAGATAACCCATGTGTTTATTTTACTACAGCAATTTTGTTTTATATTTGAGTCTTGGAAGTTGTTACTACTGTAGCAACCTCTCCTTATCTTTATTTTATTGCATTGTTGTGCCAAGTGAAGTCTTTGATAGCAAGGTTGATACTAGATTTGGATTACTGCGCGTAAACAGCATTTACGTCCGTCACGAATTTGGGCAGGGTTCTCTGTAGGTAACTCAGAAAAATCTGCAAATTTACGTGCGTGATCCTCAGATATGTACGCAACTTTCATTCAATTTGAGCTTTTCCATCTGAGCCTGTTAAGTGCCTCTTACAAATTCGTCTTTACGGACTGTTCGTTTTTGACAGATTCTGCCTTTTATTTCGCATTGCCTCTTTTGCTATGTTGAATGGATTTCTTTGTTCCATTAACTTTCGAAGCTTTGGGCAATGTCCAGAAGTGTTAATAATGATTGTGTCACCTCTGAACATGTGAAATTTTGATTATGCACTAACCCTCTAATGAGTTTGTTTCGAGTTTGGTGTGGAGGAAGTTTTCAAGGGTCAAGAGAGGAGGATGATATACTATGATCAAGAAGAGTGAAAAGTCTAAGCTTGGGGATGCCCCCGTGGTTCATCCCCGCATATTTCAAGAAGACTCAAGCATCTAAGCTTGGGGATGCCCAAGGTATCCCTTTCTTCATCAACAACTTATCGAGTCACCTCTAGTGAAACTATATTTTTATTCCGTCACATCTTATGTACTTTACTTGGAGCGTCTCGTTTGTTTTTGTTTTGTTTGAATAAATTCATGCTTGTGTGGGAGAGAGACACGCTCCGTCGTTGCATTTGAACACATGTGTTCTTAGCTTTACTTTTAATGTTCATGGCGAAGGTTGAAACTGCTTCGTTCATTGTTATATGGTTGGAAACGGAAAATGCTTCATGTGGTAATTGGTATAATGTCTTGAATAACTTGATACTTGGCAATTGTTGTGCTCATATAGATCATGTTTAAGCTCTTGCATCATGTACTTTACACCTATTAATGAAGAACTACATAGAGCTTGTTAAAATTTGGTTTGCATGATTAGTCTCTCTAAGTCTAGATATTTTCTGGTTGAGGTGTTTGAACAACAAGAAGACGATGTAAAGTCTTATAATACTTGCAATATGTTCTTATGTAAGTTTTGCTGTACCGTTTTATACTTGAGTTTGCTTCAAATAACCTTGCTAGCCAAACCTTGTATTGAGAGGGATTCTTCGCGTGCATCCAAATCCTTGAGCCAAAAACTATGCCATTTGTGTCCACCATACCTACCTACTACATGGTATTTCTCCGCCATTCCAAAGTAAATTGCTTGAGTGCTATCTTTAAACAATTCAAAAGTTATTACCTCGTATTTGTGTCAATGTTTTATAGCTCATGAGGAAGTATGTGGTGTTTATCTTTCAATCTTGTTGGGCAACTTTCACCAATGGACTAGTGGCTTCATCCGCTTATCTAATAATTTTGCAAAAAGAGCTGGCAATGGGTTCCCAGCCCCGAATTAATTAACTTTCATAAAGTTACAAATAGACACTCCTCCATGGTATATGATTGTTGGTCGGCACCCGAGGATTCGGTTAGCCATGGCTTGAGAAAGCAAAGGTGGGGAGGAGTGTCATCTAAATAAAACTAAAATAAAAAGGCACTCCTTCATGGTATGAGATTGTTGGCATGCACCCGAGGATTCGGTTAGCCATGGTTTGTGAAAGCAAGGTTGGAAGGAGTGCCACCCAAAAATAAAATTTCATGGGAGCCGCTCTTTGAAAGTCTGTCTGGCAAGGGGGTTAGAGTGCCCACTACCATTCGTTGACAACAACAAACACCGCTCAAAACTTTACTTTTTATGCTCTCTTTATGTTTTCAAAATAAAAGCTCTAGCACAAATATAGCAATCAATGCTTCTCTCTGCGAAGGGCCATTCTTTTACTTTATTGTTGAGTCAGTTTACCTACTCCTTTCTATCTTAGAAGCAAACACTTGTGTAAACTGTGTGCATTGTTTCTTACATGTTTACTTATTGCACTTGTTATATTGTTTTATGTTGACAACTATCCGTGAGATATTATACACTATATATACATACACTATATAAAGCGTAGCTGATTTTAAGCGTTCTGCTTAGTTTGGCAACTGTTCATGCTCTATTTTCCTTCCTTTTCGTCCATTCAAAGGGTGCCACGTTTTCTGTTTTTTTTTTTCACTCCTTTAGTCGGTTGGTCATCCGTTTAATCTTTCCTTTTTTTTAGGCCTCTGGGTGACCGGCAACCGGCAAGTTGTTGTTCCATTCGTTTCCTGGCTTCTCCATCCTCCTGGATTTCCACGTTTTTCTTCTGCTTGCTACGTGCTGCTTCCACGTTTGCTTGAGGTGATGCCGTGTTGCAACCTCCTTTTTTCCTTTTTGATCGCCCCTTAATTTTCTCCTTCCCAATTAATTCTGTTCCTTTTCTTCTGGGGTTACTCACGGAAACTCCGACGCATGCGTCTTCCTCTGATCGTGGTTCGCGTTAGTTCTTCGTCCGTCCACGATCGATCTCTGCTCGCCGTCACGGTGATCTTGCTCGCCTGGCCGGACTGTTCTTTTTTCTTCACTTTTTCTGATCTCCCTCCTCCTCCTTGGTTCGTAATGGTGGCCGGTTTTTTCTTCTGCAGGTAGTCTATGCCTACGCGCGCTTCTGCTGGCCGGCGGCGCGGTCGGCCTCCCTCTTCTTCTCATTCTCCGTCTCCGGCTCCGCGCGCGCCGCCATCGTGGCCTTCATGCTTTGCCTCCGCGTCCGCCTCGCGGTGGTCTTGCTTCCGACGGTGGTCGTCTGCGCCGTGGGAGGCCTCCAGGTCGTGCTCGTGGCCGTTCTCGCGGCCGCGCGCACTCCATCTTGCCTGCAGATTTTGATCTGGTGCCCGTGCCTGCGGCGCCCTTGCGTCCACTCTCTGCTGTTTCTCTTGCAGCCCAGACTGCCGTTGGATCTTCTTCATCGTTGATGCCTGACAGCAATGTTTTGCCTTTTGTTAGAGGCAGAAACTCTGAGAAGACGTGAAATTTGGCTGGGCAAACGGCCGGTTATCGATTCAGGCTCTGGTACTGATGCCTTTTGTTCACTGTTGTTTCTTTGCAGAATTCTTTACCCCTATCTTCTCAGGTTTCTTCTGCTGCTTACCTAGGGGATTCCGCTGGCCGTTCTGGAGAGCATGGCAGGGATGGGTTACTGCTGTTGGCGGCCCTTCTATCCAGCCTCTTTTCCCTGGGGCGTTTGATGCTGTCGTCGACTCTGCTATCGCCCCTTCGTTAACCGATGACGATTTTACTGCTTCTCTACCTGGTTTGTCTTCATTTTTTGCTTTCTTTTCTTATCTCAATCTTCTTGATTTCTATCTTACTTATTTCCTGCTTTTGTTCAGATTTATTCCCTGTGGACAACGGCTCACATTTGCCATCCTTGCGAGACCAGAGTTCATGGACACCTTTGCCTGTGGCTTCTTTGCGAGCTGTTGACGCGCCTGGTCCGTCTTCGGCTGATGTTTACCCTTCTGATTCTTCCCTTGCTGACGCCCTTGCTGCTGATGATGTGCGGAGTCCTGCGATTCGTTTTGCTCATATCACTCGGCGGCCAGATCAGATGTGCCAGCTGCGGGAATTGATCGATGGTGGCGTGGTTCGTCCACCTTGCTTTCTTTCCACACTTCTCGTGCTTTTTTTCTCCTGTTTTTGCCTCACTATGTTTTCATCTGTGTTTCAGTTTCCGCTACTCCTTCCACTTCTTCCGAAAGAGCAGCTGGCAATCGTCGTCATCGTCTGGCTATGCAAGAGCATACGGCTCTTCTACGGGCCCATCGACTTTCGAGCCGTTCTCATGGAGGCATCCTGCGGAGGTCAGCTTCGAATAGTCGTCGCCAGGGTCGTCGTCCGCATTCTGACATATGCCGGCAAACTGCTCTTCTTCAGGCAGGTTAGGCCGTCAACCGTTCTCATAATAATGGCTTCTGGGCTTCAGAACGGTCCGGAAACCTGAAATAAACAGCGTAACGGGAATGTTACATCTCAAACTTGCTATGTGCTTATCATTTACAAAGTGTTTCTTTTTCCTGTTGTTTTAGAAACGATATGTGGTTCTAGACTCCATGTGTGGTAGCTTCACCTTTTGAATCTAAACAGCTACCGTGCATAGCAGCATGGCCAGCTAAGATAGTCAGGTTCTAGGTTTTACACATTATTTAGCTTCGTCTGCCTCTGATTCCTCTGTTTATGCTGGTGTGGTTGCTTTGCGGATGCTCCCAGCGGTAATTATCGGTAAAATGTACTGCCATGCTTGACCATGCTTTTCCGACGTCATCAGCAAAATGTACACCTGCAGATCCACGCCAACCTCTTGCTGTCAGAAACAGTTATCAAACTTTTGCTTATAATGCTTTCGAAATAGGTTGACAAGAGCCCGAATAAAATGTTTGCTGATTGCATGGATTGGTACATGGTTCTACGCTTTGGTTCTCAAAATGTCCTAGGTTTCCAATTGTTTGGTTCTTCTTCCAACTTTCTTGCCTCTCTGTACTGCCTTCTACTTGCATTTTGTTTCCTGTTGTTAACTTCATTCTCTTTTTCTGCTAATTTTTTTACCAGGTGTTGCTGCTGATATTCAGTTGCCTCTTCCTACAAGCTTGGTGAGGTTTCTCAAAGGTAAGTAATTGAACGCTCCTTTGGTGTTGTTGGTTTGTTTTTGTGGTGTCTGCTTTCTTCTTCTATATGTCTTGACTATGTGTTTTCCATCTTTGTTTGCAGCTGCTTGGCCTGGCAGGTCCTACTACGGTGTCCCTCATCTTATTTGCAAGTACTGTGGTGCTTCATACTGGTATCAGGAGCGTAATAAGCGTCTCAGTACGAAATACCACCGTGTGTATACTGGTTGTTGTCGTGGTGGCCGGGTGTCTCTTCCGATTTATCCGGTATGGCCTTCCCCGTTGTCTGAGCTTATGCGTTTTGATGGCGGTTCTGAGTCAGATCGGTTTATGCGTTTGATTCGGGAATACAATGCTATGTTTGCTTTCACATCTCTCGGTGTTCATGTTGACAGAACAGTTAATGTTGGGAATGGCCCATATGTGTTCAAGATTTGTGGAGTGGTGTGTCATGAGATTGGCTCTTTGTTGCCTCCAGAGGGTGATTCTGTTCCTAAATTTGCCCAGCTATACATTTATGATACTCAGAATGAATTAGATCATAGGATGGGTATATTTAGTCAGGATGGTGAACTTGATGATGATACTGCTGCTGGTGTCCATTCTGCATCAGTTGCTCAGTCTTCATCTGTTGTTGGTCAGCGCCGTCAAAGAGAGGAGGTACTAGGAGTTGGCTTGGATCGGCCAGCCCGACGTCAGCGGCGGCGTAGGGAGGAACCTGATCCCGCTATTGTGCGATCTCTAACTACAATGCTCAATGGGTGTAACTTCCTTGTGCAAACATTTCGTATGGCAAAGGACAGAATGTTTTCTCTTGATGCTCCTGAGGTGGCTGTTCGTTTATATGGTCATGAGGGTGCAGACCATGGGAATCGGTATTCTTTGCCTACCGCCCCTGAGCTGGCTGCTCTTATAGTTGATGACCTCACTGTAGAAGCATGTAGATTCGATATTATCGTCCAGAAGGAGGCTGGTTATCTTCAGCGCATCTCGCCACTGAACCCCTCTCTCATGGCTCTCCAGTACCCGCTCCTGTTTCCTCATGCTACCATCGGGTTCCATCTTGGTATCAGGTACCGACAGGTTGATGGTATGCCATCGACTGGACGCAACCAGGTGTCCATGCTTGAGTACTATTGTTATCGTTTCCATTATAGGAAGGGCGAGCCAAATCCTTTTACTTGCTGCGGTCGATCGTCGCAGCAGCTTCTTGTGGACTGTTATTCCTGTGTTGAATCATGTAGATTGAGTTATCACTTCTGGAACCAGACCATGCTTCGGTCTGAGACATATCAGGGTATTTCTGATGCTCTTGGTGAGGGGAACTCCAGTGGCAAAAATGTCGGGGTGCAGTATCTTCTGCACTCGAGTTTTACTGGAGGGCCTCGGTACATGATTCAGAATTACCAGGATGGCATGGCTATTTGTCGTGTTTTTGGAGTGCCTGATCTTTTCATTACATTTACTTGCAACCCTAAGTGGGATGAAATAACTGAAGCTCTTCTTATGGAGCCTGGTCAGAGGCATGTTGATAGACCGGATATAGTTACACGTGTTTTGAAGATGAAGATTAATGAATTTAGCGGAGACGTCAGGCGGGGCGAGGCGTTTGGTCAAGTCCATGCATGTATGCCTGTTCTCTGTTTTGCTTTCCATTGTTCCTTCACAAGTTACTGCACTTTTTGTTTCATAAGTTACAGTTCTGCCTATTCCGTGTGTGGTGTGTTTGCTTACTTATTCCCCTTTTCCCTTTCATGAAACAGATTTATATGTTGTCGAGTTCCAGAAAAGAGGCTTACCCCACATACATACCCTTGTGTGGCTGGATGCCGACATGGACGACCCCACGCCTTCTACCATAGATTCTTTTATTTCGGCAGAGATACCAGATTATGCTACCGATCCATTGGGGTATGCACTTGTGGAGGAGTTTATGGTGCATGGTCCATGTGGTGAACACAACCCTCATTCTCCATGTATGAAGGACGGTGTTTGCTCTAAGCGATATCCCAAAGAATTTAATGAAGAGACTACAATTGATGGTCTCGGTTTTCCGGTGTACCGGCGAAGTGGGAACGACATGTATATTCTGAAGAATGGTGTTCGTGTCGACAATCGGTGGATAGTTCCTTACAATATGTCCTTGCTAAAAAAATTCCAAGCTCACATTAATGTGGAGTGGTGTAATAAGACCAACCTTCTTAAATATTTGTTCAAGTACCTTGCTAAGGGCCATGATATGGCAAGGGCCCGGTTTCATTCTATGTACCAGTCTACAGGCTCTGAATCTACTGGAAGAAATGAGATAGATGAGTATGTAAAATGCAGGTGCATTCAGATTGCTTACCCTTTTAGTTTTTGGTAATCCAGTGTTTTTCCAATGTTCTACCTTCTTATGTTGTCTTCGTTACTGTGGATTAGGTATTTGTCTGCGTGTGAGGCATGTTGGCGTATGTTCGCATTCGACATTCATGTTCGAGCACCTTCTGTTGAAAGATTAGTGGTGCACCTTGAAAATATGAACCGGGTTATATATAGCCAGGATGATAACCTTACCGATGTTGTTCGCAATCCTTCGAAATATAAAACTATGCTCACTGAGTGGTTTGTCGCTAACCAGCGGTACATGGATGCTCGCGAGCTTACGTATCTGCAGTTTCCATCAAAGTGGAGGTGGGACGCATCAACTAAGAGATGGCGAAGGAGGAGGCGCCAACTCAAATTCGGCCCTCCTATTGGCCGTGTCTACAACGTGCATCCTAGCTGCGGAGAACTCTTCTATCTTCGGATGCTCCTCACGGTTGTGGCTGGTGCTACAAGTTTCAATGACCTCAAGGTTTACCATGGAAGGTTGCACACCTCCTTTAAGGCAGTTTGCCAGGCGCGTGGTTTGGTTGGTGATGACAACGAGTGGTTCCTTCTATTTGATGAAGCCGTTCAATGGGCTTCTTCTTATCAGTTGCGGCATCTATTCATGACTGTCTTGCTATTTTGTGGTGTCACTGATGGCCAACGACTTCTAGATAAATATTGGCGGTTTATGGCAAATGATATAGCTTTCCAGATTGCACGCTCTCTAAATGATACTGTTCAGGCAATCCCTTCCGAATATTTACACATTCAGCTGTTGCACGAGCTATCTGTTATGTTTGGTAAAAATGGTTACTCCTTATCATCTTTCGGTATATCCATTCGCAATGCAAGGTTGCTTGGCAATAGGTTGATTTTAGAAGAGCTACAGTATGACAGGAATGAGCTTAGAGAAATGGCTTCTTCTTTCCATGGAAGGTTAAATGAAGATCAGCTCTATATCTACAACCAGATCATGCGTGCAGCCCTCAATTCTGTTGGGGGCGTTTTCTTTGTTTCTGGTCATGGTGGTACAGGCAAAACGTTTCTGTGGACCTCTATTATTGCGAGGTTACGAGCCGATGATCATGTCGTTCTTCTTGTAGCTTCTTCAGGTGTAGCTTCGCTTCTGTTACCAGGTGGAAGGACGGCTCATTCACGTTTTAGGATACCTGTTGAAGTCAACGAGCGAAGCATGTGCACCATTTCCCGGGGCAGTAATCTAGCTGAATTAATAGAGAAAGCAACACTCATACTTTGGGATGAAGCGCCAATGACTCACAGACGTTGCTTTGAAGCGGTTGACAGAAGCATGAGGGACATTTTGTCTGCGAATGAACCTTCACGGAAATTGCTCCCTTTCGGTGGGAAGACTGTAGTTTTGGGAGGGGATTTCAGGCAAGTGTTACCTGTTGTGGAAGGGGGCAGTAGAGCGGAAATTGTCAACTCTTCCCTTATGAAGTCACCCCTTTGGCAGCATGTAACTGTCCTCAAGCTACGCAGAAATATGAGATTGTCTAATCCACAGTTGTCTGATGAGGAACGAGCTGCTTTGGAGGAATTTGCGCAGTGGGTCCTCGATGTCGGTGATGGAGCTGTGCACATGGATACACGAGGAGAGGCTACCCCTTCATGGATCTCCTTGCCACCAGATACAGCACTGCTGCCAGACTCTGATCCTATTTCTGCTATTGTTGATGCAGTGTATGATTCATTTACTCAATGTATTCTGATGCAGCTTATCTGGCAGACCGCGCCATTGTGTGTCCTACTAATAAAGTTGCCGACTCTATCAACGAGACTATTTTCTCTAAGGTGCCTGGGGAGGAGATGCTGTTCGAGAGCTGTGATTCTATATGTAAAACTCTCGACCATGCGGCTGATGCGGAACTGTTATATCCTCCTGAATTTCTCCATAAGATCGATCCTCCAAACTTTCTGCAGCATAGGATTTCATTGAAGGTAGGGGTTCCAATAATGTTGTTAAGGAATATTAACCAAGCTATTGGACTTTGCACTGGCACCCGTTTAATGGTTACACGTCTAGGAGAATGGGTCCTTGAAGCTAAAATTATGACAGGGACCAATATTGGTGAACGTGTGTGCATACCAAGAATTGTTCTACACGCACCAGCCACCAAATGGCCATTTACATTGCAGCGCCGTCAATATCCAGTTAGGCTATGCTATGCAATGACTATCAACAAGAGTCAGGGTCAAACTCTTAAGAAGGTTGGGGTCTACTTGCCCAAACCGGTGTTCTCGCATGGGCAATTCTATGTTGCAATCTCAAGGGTAACATCAAGGGAAGGGCTGAAAGTATTGGCGCTCGATGAATCTGGCAAGCCGACTACCCAGACTAGAAATATAGTGTACCAGGAAGCTCTTGCTCATCTATGAATGTCACTTCTTACATGGTATATTTTGTTTGCATGCACATGTTTTATTTTTGCCTGCATTTTGTATGTTGTACACTCATTTTGAATTGTTCTTCTTCGCAGGTACCATTTCTTGGCAGAATCAGTGGATTCCTTTTTCTTCTAGCGCTCTGCTATGTGATCTAGGTTCAGGATACTCTCCCGTTGTTTAAACCGTGTATGTCAGGTTATCTCTGTTTCCTTCAGTGATATTCTGTTTTTCCTCACTGTGATGTCACTTATTGTACTCCCTCTGATCCTAAAAAAGTGTCGGAAGCTACAGTTTAATTACATTTTACTGCTAACCCCTTCTAAATAAATCAATTTGATGCCGCTGCAACAATGTGTGTCGTGCCACACTACCAAGCCGCACATGCGTAGCAACATGCAGATGGTCCCGTGTACGGATGCATGCAAGCTAGTTGGCCAGGAGCAGGACGGCGGGTTGATTAGCTAAATTACTTGAGGGTGTGTTTGCAAAACCGTTCGTCCGACATTTTTTTAGGATCGGAGGGAGTACCATCTCTCTTGCTCTGTTCTTTTCCACCGCACTATTTTTCGTACCATTAGTTTTCAGTTTGTATTATGTTTGGTTATTCCTTTTACAGTCTATGGTTCCAGTTCTGATTGTATGCTACAAATTACAGGCTTATGGGCATGTGTGCTGTTTTACCACATATCCATCAAACCTAATGGAAGGAGTTTCTGAATTTGTGTGCTGGCTGCAGCGGCCTGCAATCTGAAACCGTGTGCGCCCTCAAGGTGAATGACCAAGGCATATAAAGAGAGTTCAGTTTGTCACTCTGCTGTACTCATTTACTGGCTGTTTTCTGCTACATGGTTTGCTACGTGTCAACATTCGTACTAAGTTCCCAACACTTATTGTGGATCGGAGGGAGTATTTGAATTTACTTATCATCAGATTAAGTATGTGAAGGCCAACTAAGAAATGTTTGCAATTTATGAAGATAATGTATTTAGAAAAATGGGCAGCAGCTATAGAGGTCACTCATGGTTGACAGAAAGATAAGAAGGTCAGCCTTGGGTGAGAAACAACTGCTTCAGCAATTAGCCTTGGTGAAGGCATTTCAGAAAATAGTCAAAAACTGAAACTAATTCACTGTGAGTCTGTGACCTATCATACTCTGCCGACATAGAATGGCAACTCAAACTAACCTGATATTCGGATCATCAAAAGATAAGACCAGCTTCCGTTTGTAAGGTTTTATTGTCTTTGCATTCTCTCCTAGCAGGTAACGCCTGTGCCCCATCAGAAAGTGAGGGAAGTTCCCCCTTTGAGTCGTCACAAACACCTGGCTCTGAACAGAGACAGTGTAATCTAATGCTGCTAACCGAGATGAGTACCCCTACAGAAAATGGGTTAGTGAGTAGGACAATATCCAAACAGTATGAACAAAATCAATGTGAAATCGATGAACATTTAATGCATGCATAGTCGTCCAACATTCAGAACAATATCAGGCTTGGCTGGGGAGCCATACCTTAAACTCAGCAAATTCTTCAGGCAAAGCAAGAGTGTCCTTGGTCTCTAAAAGAGGGAACATCTGGCGAAGGGGAGCCATGTATTTTGCAGCATTCTCTATTTTGTCAGAAGCTACATAGAGGAAGGTTGTATTGTCAAATCCCATGCCTCGCAGCATCATACCAACCTGCTCAAATTCAGTCAGTTAACACATTATCTCCAGTAAATTTAGTTGGCACTCAACTTAAAAGTTGCTATTATTGACCTGAAACTTCACATGCTAAAGTAGCGGACAGAAATTCTATACAAAAAAGGAAAGCACAAAACATAAACCCTCAAGTGATCTTAAGTAATGACCTGAAAACGAATGCATTACTGAGTGCACATATGCCCAAAGGACTTAAATCACAGTTTTACTATACAAACATACAGAGCGGAAAAGAGTAAAACGATATACCAACCTCTAGAGGAGTAAGTGGGCATTTTTCATCTCTTCTGTTTGCCTCAGGATTGATAACTCGACCAGGTCGGTGAAACTTCCCTCTCCAGCTCCTTTCACGGGCATTTTCCATTTCAATCTATTCCTTCCGCAGATAGTGATCTGGAGATGAGTAGGCTTTAGTTCTCATATTTAGTATGCTGCTGATATTATGATTGAAGCGCAGCAAAACATCTTTAGGGAGTTCCTTCACCACTCTTACATGTTGTCTGAGTGTCTCGATAAAACGATCTTCGTCAAAAATATCAGTAAATTTGCTGAAAAACATAACAGGAGGCAAACACATTATTATCCTGAAACTCTATACAATAGTGTTCATACATGGCACAGCACAAGGGAAAGGAATAAATTTGGATGAGAACACCTAACGCTACTGCTATTGTATATGAACTTTGCATGCTACAGAGAACTGTAAATTTAGTTTGATGAAACATGTAAACACCATCTGCTTTAATCTTGCACTGCAACATTAATAGAAGTTAGGAGAAAAGAATGCCGTTCAGAACCAATATATATTAGAATACAAAGTAGAATGTCAAAAATAAACTTTTGTGGGTTTATCATTAGTTAAAAAATGAACTGCTGTTAAGTAACTGTCCCGTACAAAAGTAAATGTTGGAAATACAACTTAACAGATTTGGGTGGCTTTTGGTTTCCTTCGGTTGGAAGATTTTCCCAAGGATTGGAACCAAATTTACATGTATTTACCCTCGAAAACGATTCACAGAGTTATTATAAATTCTCAAAAGATAGGGAAAGAAGTCGGTAAGATAGTATGGGTTGCCATGGTTAGATTTCTTATAGTTGACTACAACTTCCACCTAAAATAAAAAACGTCACTTCTAATAATTAGGACTATTATTTTTATCGTGAGATTCACGCGCTGACATGGCTAGAGGCTCATAGTACCCCTCTGAATCAGACAACAAATGCTACTTCATTACATGGTGAAGACCTTTCATGTTATTTATAAGCATCATGCCCAGGGCAGGGACTCTTTTGAATATCATAGTAATGTCCATGATTGGATACAATTTGAGAGTTGGAAAGTGCAAGATCAGAGAGAAGCTCCATTAGAGTACAGCTACTTCTGTCCAAATAATATGAGCACACGCAGTGAATGTACTTCCTGTGTAGAGGCTCGCACATGTAGCTTGGAAATGAATTATTCAACATCTTGGTAATTGTATATAGTTGTATTGCACCACACATTTACAGAATTTATTAGTCTTGACACGCACATTTGCTTGCAAGTTCCCAACCGGTGTGAGCTACTAATGCTCTTACCCTTTTCGTTTTAGTTTTTTGCGCACAGATGCATCTCTGTTTGTACTCCAGATTGAATTACCGCTGTTCCTATAGCTGGAATTTCTTCAGTTCAGGCGGTACAGAGGGAGGCAACATACCGTCAGTTTAGCTGTTGATGTCTGAATCCATGGGTTGTCGGCCTCCTGCGCTGCCGCGCTCCTTCGTCCTCCCTGCGCTCAGCTTGGCGGTGCGGCGTGTGGCGACAAGAAGCTCGGCCGGCCCCATCCGACGAGCCTTCAGCACGCCGTCTTCCCGTCCGACCACGCAGGCCGTCCGTGCTCCTGCCGAATGCCTTCGGCGCTTGCAGCCTGGACGGGAAGGAAGCCGCGCAGGTTTTGCTCCACCTTCACCGCCTCCTCCCGCCCCGTCTCCAGCTACCGCAGCAGCAGCTCGCACCGCTCAGCTGCTCACTCTTCTCCAATCCATTTGCCTTTTCCCCAAAATGTTCCTATCCTCAGCTGGCCTCATGAAGGATAGATTTTTTTCTCGAGGACGCTCTACGATAGATGCTGCCAGCCGAACCGTCTAACTTCGCTAAGTCCGAACTTGCTGCTGCGGCCCATGTAAAGGACCTAGCCGTAACCCGCCAGCCCAATGGACATTGCCTGGCCCGGTCACTTATGGACTCTGAAGGATCGCACACAACATCGCCAGGAAAATATAGCGCCTGGATTAACATTGACATCCCCATACCCGATCCTCGCCCACACCGGGTAACAACCATGGTAACTGCTGACTCCACCATTAGTGAAGAGCATGCTGCCGAAAAAGCCGCGTACAAAGCAATTAGGATGATAGTGAAAAACGGCAACATCGTCATCACGCATCTAACTAGGATGGCTTGCAAAGATAATAGAGTTCTCCAAGAAAAAGAACAGCTCCTTACCCACCTAGCATATGCATGTACATCTTTTGACGACGTCCTGCCTATAGAAGTCGTTCGTCCACCAACCATCCCAACAGATCCATCAACTAGCACTCTTAAATATACAGGCGATATGCCTCCATCAACCCGTCTCGGAAAAACTAGCTTCCTTCATCGGCCCAGAATACATCCGCATTGGACCAAACACCGGAATGGACGAACTCGACCGATCGGTGCATCTATACAACAGCGGCACGGTAAGTACACGACATATCTACTTACGCAATATATATATATATATATATATATATATATATATATATATATATATATATATACATATATATATATAGAGCACAACTATTCTCGAACCCCTTAAGAGGGGTTCTAGAATAACTATTCTTGAACCCCTAAATCCCTCTTTACTTTCTTATCCCGAATAACCCCCAGATCCCGCTTTACCTTCTTATCCCGAATAGGCCCATCTGAACGCCCGACAAAATCCCCCGACCATCCTCTCCTACCTCTTGGCCGTATCCGTTTCCCACCCTCCGCCGGCGGGCCACCGCCCCCAATCCTCCCTGGCTTCCCGCAGCACCCGACCCGCGCCCGGCCGACGCCACCCCCACCACCTGCCGCGCGCACGGCCGCCGCCGCCCCCACCCCTGTCGCGCGTACGGACGCCGCCGCCCTCACCCCCGCGCGCGCACGGACGCCGCCGCCACCACTGCCGCGCTCACGGACGTCGCCACCCCCACCACCTGCGACGCGCACGGCCACCGCCGCCCCCACCCCTGCCGCCGCCCTCACCCCCTGCCGCGCGCACGGACGCCGCCGCCCCCACCACCTGAGGCGCGCACGAACGCCGCCGCCCCCACCCCCTGCCGCGGCACGGCCGCCGCTGCTCCCACCACCTGTCGGAGGCGCCGCTCCGTTTCCCTGTTGCACGGCCAGCTGGCGCAGGGGACACCCCGACCCCTGCCCTGCATCTCACCGTCTCAGGCAGACGGCGCTGCTTCTTATTTGGTGAAGTTCACATCTCCTGCAACTTCAGTTTAGCTATTCCTGCTAGGTGAATTAGTTTTCCAATTTTGATTTTTTTTGTTAACTGAATTTTGAAGTTCACAAATGGAAAATGTGTAGTTCAGATATAGGCATGAAAGCTGTCGCCGTTGCTCCTGGTGCTTGGCCTCGCCAACGACCTCACAACCAGGCCCGTACCTCGCTTCTGCTCCGAACTCTGGATGGTGCTGCTCATAACTGCCCTCTACATTGCCCAGGTGAGGCAGTTCAACTTTCTTCAGGTTCTCTAAACTTCTGGACATATTTTGCTAAACTTTTGGCAAGCGAATCAGTCACAATAGAAAAATCAGGACACATAAGAGTACCCACAGCATCTAGACGCTAATGTAGACGCTTATGGAGTTAGTTAGTCATGCAGCCAAGCGCCGACATCCTAGGGAGCTGTTTTTTCCACTAGTTGTTGAAGCGCCAGACTCTTAATCTTGCGCCGATGCCAGAAAAACGGCAGGGAACATTTTTTTACCACGAAGTTCACTACATCATGCTTGGGGATCGCTGCTGTTAATTGTGAGAAGCTCCATTAGGCCAAATAGGGAGTTCACTTTCCTGTTAAAAAATAGTAGAAAATGCCCTCGCCCCCTCGGTGCACCTGTTAGTTTTAGGAAGTTCATTCATTCGGTTTAGACAGTAAAAAATACTCAGACAAAAAATTCATATGCACTTGAAAGTTCACAGTTTTTTATATGTAAAAGTTACAGAGATAACATACTCAGACAAACTGCAACTCACAAAATTATTGTTTTACTGTTGTACAGGTCCACATGGCCAGATGTTCACTTCATATATGCGTGAAGTTCGTCTCGTCGGCAAGCACAAGGTAAGGAACACTACTTGATGAGCTTATGCTATATCAGAGAGAGAGAGACAGGTGACGCCTCCAAACTGGCGTGAAGCAGAAACATATGCCTGTGCTGTTGAATTGTCTAATTGAAATACACGTATGTTGTTCTTGCTCTGTGCCTGATAGAAAAAATAGAAGTTTAGTTTGGTACAGTGATGTAGGCCATTATGTTAGTATACTTATTTGCGAAAAATAAATTCACTAGATGTACACAGAGAAGATCATTTCTAAGTTAATTTATGTTATAGTCCACCATCCATAAAATGGTGTTTCGTACTTTCCTGAGAAAAAGTTACTCTTATCGGATGTTCAGTCTTATCTGTTGTGGAGTTCACTTGAACCTACGGAGGATTAATATTTATTTTGGCCGGAGAGGTTTCATTAGTTCACATAGGAAGTTTTCATATTTCTGGTGAATTTTTTTACGAAAAGTTGGCTTTGTAATAGCTAAGGAAGTTCACTCTTTGTTCTAAACCGGCTCAGTAAATGAAAAACAAAAGTTTATCTGCCACTAAAAATAACAATTATAAAATTGCATGTCCGGAGGTCCACTTAATTACAACCTGGAAGCTCACCATTCATGCTTCACTTCACTTCGTCGTGGTGGTCGTTTGCAGTTCCTCCTGGTGTTGTTGCCAGTAGATGACGGAAAAGAGTGGATGTTCCCTGGAGCGCGTCTAGGAATCCATTGTTGTCTTTCTCAGCCAAGTTTTCTTTTCTGTCACCGCTTCTTAGGCAAAGACCATCAAAATTTTCAATCCTGTGTTCATGATGATGTAATAACACACAATTGGAAGTTAAAATCTTTTCTAGTCTGAAGTTCACTTCCTCCCTACCACAGAGTTCAGTCAAGTACATGGAATTCTAGTTAATTAATAAACAATGTGGTTCTGAGGTTCACTAATTGGTAAAAGTTCAGTTCGTCTATGAGGTGAAGTTCACTTGCTTTTTATAATGTGCTGAAACTCAAATGTATCTTGTGAATTAACGTTCATACCAATGTTGTTCTGCGAGTATAACACTGTATCTAGCTTTATGCTATTCCATTGCAGCTACTTGCTTGAGTCGGCGACCACTGGACCTCAACCTTTACTGGAATTCCCTGAGAGCCGCTTCAGACCTCATTTTTCTGGACATCAACAGTCGGCTGGCATGGACTCCCACCTCTATTCGTGGTTTCCATTTTCTGCCATGTCCGCTTGTGTAATTAGAAGTTCACTGGAAAAAGGGATCTGGTTTCCGCTGCGCTTGTTCTCTGATGTCTTCTCTGATAATATGCAGCTCAGCATTCATAGTTCAATTCCCCGCCTCACACAGTTAATTTCATTGGCTCATGCAGTTCAGATCATTCATAGTTGAATTTGTCTCTGTGAGCTCTTTGTTCTGACCAAAGTTTGCTTGCATGCAGAAGTTCGGTTAGTCCGTCTAGACACACTGAATCCTACGCCCGCTTTCTCCTGTTCAGATAGCTGATGGCAGCAGCACCTCCCCTTTACGGATTTTCGCGCTCGCGAGCATAGCTTTCCGCTTCTTCTTCGCTGAACTTCAGAACCAAGGTGAGCTGCTGGCCGACTCCTGCGGCCTGAACTTCACAAACTAAAGTGAACTGCGTTTGTTATTCTTCTCCTGTTGTCTAAGAACTAAAACGTTTTGATGAGAAAGAGCATTTTTCTTAGATGTCACACTTATATGCATGAAGATTTCCGTTGCTTCTTTTAGATTTTTGTTCTTGTTCTGCATATGGACCCGCTAAAATGTGTCAATATTGCAGCAAGAAATGTGACTGTTGCGCAGTGCACATTAGAGTTATATGTCTATTTCAAAAGGTTTGTTAATATGTGCATTATTCCTGCAGCCAAGGAGGGCAGGTTTCCAAAGAAAAATACGTTTTCAGCATGTCGAGGAAGCTTGAGTCATCTGTCACAGAGGTTAAATTTCTATTTCTGGGGAGTCCGCTCTTGGTTTCAAGTGCATTATTTTGCATCCGTGAAGTGCAGATGGTTGAATGGATGTTTGTTCAATATTTATGATATTGTGTTTGAACCGCCTAACTCTGCATTTTTCTGGCTTAGTGCACTGGAGTACTACTTCATCTAGTCCAGCCACTACTAGTGAACTCCTATTTGGACATGGAGAGAACGAAGGTAAAATTAGTAGGTCCTGAAAATAGACAAACAAGTGACGGTAAAAAACACATTAAGATAGCACGTGTGAAGTTCATTTTATTTATTGGGGCAATTAGCTTTGTCCAACACACGTTTTCACTTTTTCGGGGAAGTTCAGGTTTACTCTCTGGTAAAGTTTGTTTCGTTCAAGTGCGAAATTAGTTTCATTCTTAAAACTTGAAGTTCAAATCTCAAACTATGTCAGTTCGCTATAAAAAGTAATAAAAGTTCACTCTGTTTAGAAATAAATTGGCAAGTCTGTTTGAAAAAAAATAGAAATATGACATGCTTCTCCTCATAAAATAAAATTAAGACCACTTGCTGGTGTGTACCTTATAATGAACCCAACAAGTCCACCTTTCTTGTAAAAGTTGTAAGAAAAGTCCATATAATATACACTTGTTAAATTTGAGAAGTTCATGGACGTTTAAGATTTGATGGAAAATAAGAGAAGCCTTCAAAGCTGCCACCATGGAATAAGTAGCGGTGATGTCTGCCTTTAGTCTTGGGAAGTTCACTAACATGTAGTTCGATGTTTAGATTTTTCTTGGATTATGGTCTGCTAGCTGCAATGCTTGAGTGTTCCAGTTCGCCAGCGCCTCCCTCCGGTAACCACTGTGCTCGGTTGGGAAATTCATTGTGAGCATCCTGGAAGTTCACCTCCACACAGTTTCGTTCATTTTCAGACTAGTTATTACATCATTTTTGTCAAAGCAGAGGGTAACATTGAATCTCCGGCCAACGGTGCTGCTCAAATTTGATTTTATTTGTTAACTGAATTTCGAAGCTCACAAATGAAGAAATCTGAAGTTCAGACATAGAAACAAAGCTGCAGCCGTTGCTCCTGGTACTTGGTCTCGCCAACAACCTCACAACTAGCCCAGCGGTAGCTCCCTCTATTCATACCTGAAGTTCATTTACAAATTTATGGGCATGTTTTATGCTTTCTGCTGTTATTGCTGTATGGCTGATGGGAAAGAATAGAAGCTCACTTTATCTATTTGACAAGTTCACTTTTATATTTCCAGGGGTTCGGGAGCACCAGGCTGTTCTGTGTTTGTTGTCCGACCGGTAGTTTCATGAGACGTTCAGATATAGGAACCCAATCTCCAAAAGGTAATTAAGACCCAGGTCAGCCTACTCATCTCGATAATAACCTACTTAAATGTGAGCAGTTCAATTAGGCCAAATAGGGAGTTCACATTCTTGTTAAAAATATATAGAAGAAAAATGCCCTCAGCACACTTGTTAGTTTATTTGGTGGTGGAGAAGTTTAGATATTCTTCGGAGGAAGTTTAATCTATGTTTTTGAAAAGTACAGTATGCTTTTATTTAATTTTTGTTTGATTTGTGTGCTTTTAGCTTGCAATTATTTAATCTAGGTTTCGTCGGGACGGGTGCGGGATGGGTGAAGTTCACTTCTTCTAATCATTATAGTTCAGTTCTCCTTAGTACCATCTGTGACCCAGTAGCCACGGCGCAGTTTACTGTAGGCCATGTTGCAGTTTGCTCTTTGTACATTGGAAGTTCGACTTATATAAATAATAAGTCCGTTCATACTGCTGGTTACAAAAGATGATTGCTGCGAACAATATCTTATATTTGAAAAAGTACTATAACTTTGAACTCCCTGCTGTGAACTCCCACAAGAACCACTCCGCACTCCCATGAGCTACCTTTATAACTGACTTATTGACTAAACTGAACTACATAGTTAGCACTACTGTGCCCTGTAGTTTTATTTACGCAGGATATTTAGAAGCTACCTTTGTTTCTTCAATCTTAATATTCAGTTTCTTGTCTCTTCTGGTCCTAACCATAGTCTCTACATACTGATCCAAGTATAACCATTGCACTGATGCAGGTATACTCTACCTTTTATTCCAGGAAGTAAATCTGACAATACTTGGAGCTCTCTTAAGATGGCGTTTGGGGTACTTGGCGGAGGTTCAACGACGATCTACATCCCGCGGATCCGTTGGTGTCAACATGTCAGCATCATATACATCAGGGAAGTGCACTCCATACATTCGGGCAGTTCACTCTGTGTGATAAAATTTTAGAATGTACCACGTTGTTTCTCATGGTTCAGTTTTTTTCTTTCCTGAAGTTCAGTTCATCATAATGCGTCAAGTTCACTTATCACAAGCTATGTGTTGCACTGTTGCCTGCAGGATGACATGCAATTTCAGGGAATGTATGATTTGTGGCAGGCTGTGAATGGAGTTACAAGCACACATGGTAATAACATGTAAGTCTTCCCCTGGGTGCCAGATACTGATACAACATAGCGACATAATTATTCATACTATTAAGAGCGTTTTGGTGCCTCGTTGCTTACTATAAAAAACACTTCTGGCAGTGAAGTATATTTGATATAAAAAATCAGTTCATGCAATTCTGTGTGTTGATGCGTGCCTAATAAAACAAATAGAACTCATTTTGTTCTTGAAGAAAAGTTCACTTTTATATTGTCTGGAGTTCACTGTCATTGTGGCTGATAAAACAAATATTTCAAGTGTTTTATTCACCTAATTCTATCAGTTTGGTGCCAGGTAATTTAGAAGTCCACTTGCATTGTCCGAGCATTACACATATACAGCAAGGACTCCTCGAGCGCCGCCACCCCGACGAGGCGATGCCGCATAGGACGAGGACATAAACGTGGTGCCAGCCTTGCACTACTTCCTGGTGGTGGACGCGGCTTGCCAGTCGCTCCCTTTTAATGGTGGCGTCGAACCCAACTGTTGCGCCGCTGGGGCATCCGGTGCAAGAGCATTGCGGCACGGCGTAGGATGACTGAAGTTTACTGATACCAATTCCTGAAGTTCATGTCTCCTGATAGTTCATTTTAGACTATTTTTGCTAGTTGGATTTTTATTTCAATCTGCTAGATGAATTATTCATGATGTTCGCATTTGATGTTTGTGTTGCGGGGTGAATGATTTTTGTACATTAAATGTGTGAAGTTCACTCTTATGCATCTAAGGGAGCATTACATTTCTTTGTGAAAAAGATGTTCAGTTACCATATAAAAAAATGTAAATTCACTTGTCTTCGTCAGTACACCTGGGCATCTGCGGTGCATTGGCAAAAAAAGAAGAAGCATGTGTATACAGCTTTAATACCAGAAGGTTCGCTCGTTTGGCTTTGGCATTAAACAAAGAAAGTACATTTTTCAAAGGGAAGTTCGCTCTCTGGACTACATCTGTTCACTGCAACGGGGATGGAAAAAAAGTTGGTACTGGAAGTTCTCTTTTATTTGCTAGGTAGTTTCATTCGTTTCTATGCACTTGATTCGTAGAAATAACTAGTAGCACACATTATTAACAGGGGCGTTCTACTCTATATTTTGTGGGAGTTCGTTTAGCCTATCCGATAAGTTTATTCTTTCCAGTGAGAAAGTTATGTTTCTATATATGAAAAAAATTCGCTAAAACACACATGATGCCCTATATTCATCCAGTAAACTTTTCAGAAGTTTGTGCAATATTTACAATCTCAAAATTCCACTTCGAAAGACTAAGCAAAAAAACACATAGGAGTTATATACCATAATTCGCGACGGGAAGTTCACTAACACTATCCTCGTAGTTCACAAATATTTACAATCTGAAAATTCCACTTTGAAATACTAAGCAAAAAACACATAGGAGTTCGAAAAATGCATAGTTTCGTATATACCATAAATCGCAACGGGAAGTTCACTAACACTATCCTCGTAGTTCACAATATCAAATTCCACTTCGAAAGACTAAGCAAAAAACACATAGGAGTTCGAAAAATACATAGTTTCGTATGTACCATAATTCGCGACGGGAAGTTCACTAACACTATCCTCGTAGTTCACACATGTAGTATGATGTTCACATACTATATTTTCACAGGGCGGAAATCCTACATACTAAATCCATCCATACGAGCTCCGATTAACCAAATCGAGCTCCTCCTTGAGTAATTGACACCAATATGATCCTAATATCACTAACATGTCGGCCGCCTCAATCGACTACTGAAGGCGTGTAAATTTCAAACCGTTGGCGTGCCGGCGACCATCACTATTTTTAGTACATATCAAATTACTTTCAAACTGTTAATAATTTGGGAAAGTGTTCAACACGGAAAATTTGCGCAATCTCCACACGTTTCTAACGGTATATCACACACATCAATCCGGCTAATGGTTTGAAAATAGCGCAAAAAATAGTACTAACTCGAAGAAGTTCACGAAAACGGATTTGAGTATTTTCAAATCTGCTCTTAAACCGTGAAAAATTTGGGAAAACCATCTGAATGAAAAAGATGCGCATTTTCCATACCTTTTCAATGGTATATTGCATGCATCCATCCGACAAACACTTCGAAAATAGAAGTCAAAAAACTGTACGACAACTCTGAATTCCGCGAAATAGAGTTTTAGTATATTTGAAATTATTTTTAAACCGTGAAGAATTTGGGAAAAAATTCTGAATGAGAAAGTTGCGAAATTTCCATATCTTTACAACGGTATATCATATGCATCATTTAGATAAACGGTTTAAAAATCAGCCTCAAAACATTGTCCGTTGAGACATAGAATTCTAGTGTTCCGCCGAGAAGTTCACTTCTGTGTAGCGGGAAGTTCAGAAAGGGTTCGAGAATAGCTATTCTTGAACCGGTTCGAGAATAGCAGACTTCTGTATATATATATATATATACATATATATATATATATATATTATAAATAGTGGGCTACCATGGGTGGTAGCTATGCACCCTAATCTGGCCATCAAAGCATCCTATAGAGCTTTTTCCACCGTCCGATGTTTTAACACCGTTAATGCCACAAACGGACGGAACGATCCGCACATTTCTTTTCTCTGCCCACCGACACTTTTCTGAATAAATGGAACGTCATGGATCTCGGAGGCACGGCTCGGCCCGCCGCCTAGCCTCCTTCCCCACCGTCAGCCCGCACCCCGCGCCGCCACCTTCCCAAGTCGGTAGCAGCGCATCCGGACCGCCGCGTCCTCCGCTGCCGGCAGCAGCGCATCTGGGCCGCCGTCTCCTTCCCGCAATCTCTGGCCGCCACCACGGTCACCCGCGCGTGGCCTGCGTCTCCATCCACAACCGCAGCCACCCGCCGGGGCAGAGGCGTCAAGAGGACGCGGTTGTACAGGGCGTATTAGCTGTAGGTCGTGCGTGTTTTTTTTCTCGATTTTGATTTGCATCACCCTTTTCTCCAATCTTTCTGTGTTCCGCATCTAGATTACATGATGAATTTTTGTACACAATGCTTACAGATTCAGATCCCATAGTCATTGAAGTAAATGGTATTTTTTTGTCAGTTTTTTGCTTCATCGCGTGATTTTGATTTTGTTTGTGCAGGGTGTGTTTCCAATCCAGATCCCATAGTCATTGAAGTCCACCACTCGCCCATCTTCCTACTGAACAACGGCAAGGCGGCCCGCCTCGGCCAACCAGCGAGCGGCCCCAGATTCCTGCTCGCGACCCTGCACCCGCTCCGGCTGGACCAGCACTGCTGTGGCGCAGGCTGACGGATTTCTCGAGTTGAGTGGGCGGGCGGGCGAGGCCGTCCATGGCGGCGGCAGATGGGGACGAGCGGTGGCCGTTCTGGTAATCTGGTCCATCCACGCGCGTCTGCAGTGGAGGATGGACGAGGAGCTCCTGGTGGCCGCCCGTATGGAGGAGCTCCTAGTTGCCGGCGCCCTCCGCTCCCACACCCATCTCCGTCTGCAAGTGCGCTCCGCGCCGCTTCATGTCTATCCGTTGTCGCCCATTCTAGACTGGGCTCGCGATGACGCGGTGGTAGATTGATTTGTTCTCCCATAGCAACAACGCGGGTTGATGGATTTGGAATCGGTGCTCTGTTGCTGGTGCGGTGATGCATTGATGGAATTGTGATTTGTGGTTCATGGAGCGTGAGATTCTTTATTTCTTGCTGCCTGTCCTTGGTGATACTGATGTAATTCCCCTTTTTCTGATCTTCACTTTTGCATTTCGTTTCTGATCTTACACTGTTGTTTTTTGGGGTTTGCTGTGTGCTTAGGCACATGTTTTTGAGGATGAATTTTCTTGCTATTTCGTAAGATGGGTTAGTCGATTTGTTTTTAATGATTCTGTAAACTTTGAAGCTTTAGATTTGTGTCTACAAAAATGCTAGGATTTGCAGATTTACTTTAGGAACTAATGGTGACCACGCTGAAGCTGAGTGTATGTATTTTGTTTGTAAGTCTGTTTTTTCTGCAAGTTTTAATAGGCAGATTACTAGTGTGCGTCCCGTATATCTTGTAATGAAATCAACTTCCCATCTGTAATTGTTTAGTTGACTCCAACTTGAGGAATTACGAGCTGTCTGCCTGCCAGTCATCTTCCTCGGCGAGCCGCCCTGCCCCTCCCCTGGCACGTTGCCGGTATTGCTCGATTTGGTGCTCATTTTGCTGCTCGATTTCACTGCTCGGTGCTCGATTTGCTACCGGGCGTCTTGATTTGCTGCTTGTTTTGCTGCTCCATTCTCTGTTCGATTTGCTGCTCGGATCGTTTTGCTACTCGATTTGTTGCTCGTTTTGCTGCCCGATTCTCTGTTCGATCTGCTGCTCGTATTACTGCTCGAATCGCTGGTGTATGAATAGGTGTCTGATTTTGGTGGGGAAAGTGAGGTTGGACATTATACAAAAAATGTTTATCAAAATTTGAACGGGATTTTGTTCATTCTCCGAAATGGCTTTACACTTTGGGAGGAAGTTTATCATGATCCTGACGGACTAGAGGTGCACAAAGCTTACCACTTTACCAGAAACGAGTCAAATGCTCCAAAATATTTTTCATTATTATTGAAAGCGGGGAAATGAGGACACATAAAGTACATGGTAGCAGTATACAGGGGAGCCCATCTTCCTTTTGTCAGGCGCACATGCAAGGCCCCAGCTAGTGCCGTTGGGTTCCCGTTAAGTGACAGTTAAAGATGGACACCATCCAACGGCTGATATGGTATGCGTAGCTACCACCCGGGTAGTAAATCCGCGTCGATATATATATATATATATATATATATAGGGTTGCACTATTCTGAAACCGGTGCTCAGAATATTATTCTGAGCACCACAAGGCCCTATATAGAGCGATCGTGAAAAAAAAACCCGACCGAAACCACTAGGAAACCCACGCAGCCATCCTCCTGCAACCCACAAGCCCGATCGATCTGGCTTCCCATCCTCCCCGATCTTGCCCCGGCCGCCGCCGGATGGATTGGTTCCGCCGGCCCTGGCACCTCGCATCCACTGGACCTCCCCGCCCTCCGCCTCCCCCAGGAGCTTCCTCTGGTTTCGTGAGGCGCCGTGCTAGGCTCCGGTGTGCCGCCGGCATGTACGCCGGCCAGATCTCCCGTGTCCTCTTCTTCCCCTAGCTCCCTACTGGATCAAGCTCTCCCGCCGACGACCATGACCTTCCCCAGCGCCCCGTTTCCCCGCATCCACGCGCAGCCGACAGGCTACATCACGTGCAACAACGGCTGGCCTGCTCTTCCCCATCCGGAGAAAGGACTCTGTGCCATCCCTGCTGCTCCTCTACCGGCGCGAGACCACCGCGCGGTCGCCAGAAATCCACCTCCTCACACGCAGCCGGGAGCGACCCACATCGTGCTCCGCGTGCGCCAACTCGATCTTCGCGAACAGGGCCGTCCAGGGAAGCACGGCCAGGAGGCCCGTAGCGCCCCTCACCTTCTGACTGCTCCGTCGTCCCTCCTCACTCCTCACCCCGTGCCACATGCTGACAGTACCCTGCATCCCGGCGGCGGTGCCAGTGACGTCTTGTGCCTCCACTTGAGCTGCCGCGTCACACACTTCTGAACTTTTTCATAGCCAGGCCTTTACTTCGCGCAGGCAAAAGAGAACGTCCGTGTGCACCCCTGAAGAGCAGCGGAATCACGGGCTCCACGGCCGCCCGTTGATCATCGATGGCGCTGGCCTCCCTCTGTGGCACCACCGGCAAGCCAGAGAGCCAGCTCCTCGCTCCCGTCATCAGCGTCATCTACTCTGTATCTTCACTCTGTTTTATCCCCACGCAGCAATACACATTTGGTAATAGTGGGCCACTATTTAAGTGTACCATGTAAAATTGGTGGTTAACAGAAGTACATATGTTTTTCAATTACGTCTACCATGTATTGATGCCTAGTATAGTCGTATGCTTGACTTTTTGTGTTAGTTCAGCTAATGCTGGTATATACTTCATTTGGATTGACTGAAGTTTCAAAGCAGACATATTTTCAGTGTCGTTGAGAGGTACGTAGTCTCAGATGTCAAAAAATTGATCACTTGTACTGTGTTGTTTTGCTATCGGATATTTTATTTGCGCAACATAATTACAGATATGGTACAGGGGCTAATACTTTGTTTTAATTATTTTTCATTATCAAAGTCTCATTCTTTTTTTTTTTGCCGAAAAGAAAACTGATATTACTGCTGAGATCTTACAGAAAAGTCCAAAGAAACATAAAAAATACAGATAAGGCCTTCTTCGGCAGGCCACTGCCAAAGCTCCGCTTGTGCCTTGGAATCGGAGCCGCAGCAGTGGGGTAGTCGAACTTCACGTGCTCCGAAGAGCCAGCACCTTGAGCCGCCATCGACGCCGACGCACAGCAGCGGACCACAGCATCACCTCCAACTTATTTAAGCGCCGAGATCCACCGTCCACGGATTCCGGCCCGGGAGAACCACGCGCACCCGATCCGAAGACCGACGGCCGCGAGGAAGAAAGGCCGACGACGCCGGCGCACCACAGTGCAACACCGCCAGAGAAGAAGACGCCCCCTCCCCCCCCCCACAAACCAGCCCGGCTGCTCCACCTCGTCCGAGAGCCGCCGGCGGTAGCCCTAACCAAACCTACACTATATACACGCCGTGGATCGGGATTTCCCCATCCTCCCGCTGTCAAAACGGCCGATGGAGGGTGAGGAAATCGCCGACCTGACGGCGGTGAGGTGGTCTGGCCGGAGTCGCCCAAGAAATCGCCTCTTGCTACAGGAACGGAAGAGGATAAGGTTCCAAGTCCTTTCTTATCAAAGTCTCATTCATATCACACATATTAGAAATGAGCCTCTAGGATGTCGGCACTATTATTTTGCGCGTACAGTTATTTTCTTCTGTAGGAAATTTACCTGTGCGTTACAACGTAAGAAAAAAGAAACGAATAATTTTCGACTAAATTTTATCTTGAAATCCCTTTTTTCATTATCTGCAATAGAGCATAACTGGCGGTGATGTGCAACAAAAGGTCAAATTAGAAGATGTTAAAATATCACTGCCTCACTTTGCCAGCTATCTCGCTTATTCAGAATTCAGTCTGGCAATGTAGGGAAATGGCGTACAGATCTCATGCCGTTTTGTCAATTCAGAGGCATTATCCCTTCAGTTCCGACGTCTCTAGAGCCATGTTTAGAGCACGCCTCTCAAATGATGTGAGAAGTGGTTGCACGTTGGGCATGTAGAATAGTACTCGGGGCTGGCGCGTCTGTATCAGTATACACGAACTGTGTACACGCATCTGTATCAGTATCAGAGCCGGTCCTGAGATTTCGAAAGCCCGGGCGAAACTAAAATTTTGGGCCCCTCTTACTATAAGTTTTTTACGATTTCAAGGATTTGGAACTAATTAAAAATCTAAACATACTTTTGAATGACTGGAGTTCTTCAAATCTACGCTCCAAAGATGTGGTCGCCATATCGACCATAACCAAAATCCTCCTCAGCTTGAAAGATTGCTTCCTCGCATTCAGTTTCATCAAATTGCTTTTTCCTCGAAGCATGACACTTTACATGAAATGATTGCTCTACACCCAGCCCAGATGCAATATCATTGGCAGACAACATCAAATCCTTCTTCAAACTTTTTGCTGTTTCCTTCTTCTTTTCTTAGCACCGGATTAAGCCGCCATAATCAGTTAACCTCGCTCCTACAAATACGAACAACAACTACTAATTAAAATTTAGAACGCGAATTAGAGCAGATAGTAGAATTCCAAGAGAACGCAGGTCGTTCTTACCTTCTATCTTAATCGTCTATGCATATTCGGTGATTGCCTGATTGCGTACAGGGGACTGCCGGATTGGGACTGCGGCGGCCGGCGGACCAACAGGCAGGGAAGCAGATCGATCGTCGTGTGTGGTCGGCGATCAGCAGTCACGATCGGGAGAGCAGGAAACCGCCTAGGCGAGGCTATGAAGCGACGTTTCTATTCCGTATGGTATCGAGGCGACCTTTGGTACCATCGTATGACTCGACTCGTACGTGCGCTGAGTGGGATTCCCGAGCCGGCCCGCCGGATCGGAAACTAAAAGGAAAAGGAAAGGCCCAAAGTGTAGATCCAAGCGCTTCTAAAAATATTAATTGTTTTTCTGCAATATATAGTAAACCTATGTAAAAAATTTGGGCCCCTAATTTTTCTGGGCCCGGGGCGGCCGCCCCGCCAGACCCTCCCCAGGGCCGGCCCTGATCGGTATACGCGTGTTATAAATTTTGAAGTTCCTATTGCAGCCTATCAAAGTACAATTGGCAAAATTTGAGAAGTACAGACCATCATTATTTGAGGTAAAGAAGAAAACTGGGGGAAGTTCAATTGGCAAATTTGAGAAAAACGAAAATAATATATGGGGGGAAATTTTGAGAAGTACAAACTATGATTATTTGAGGTAAAAGAAAAAAAATATGAGGGCGGAGTTCAGGGTGGCGCTGCACCACTGATTTGAGGAGACACGAGGTTGTCTTTCGTTGTCTGCAGCCGGAGTGTTGTGCCGCTGTTTCCTCGCACGAGAGTATCCCTATTTACTCACATCTGGACAGTTTACCTACTGCTTCGTCTCTGTGTGTGCATGTGGAACTGCTGCTAGCTGCCCCCCCCCCCTGTCTAGTACCGCTTCACCTGCATTTCAATGACCGTTTTTAGTTTTTGCTGCAAATTACTTTTTCCCATTTTCTAGTACATATTTCAGCTACGATATTTATTTCGGGTAGTACAACTATTAGATACAGTAAGTACACGTACCCTAAACATGGCAGTGTGACTAACAAGAGAAACGAACAAATGATTTATGAAGTACAAGTGTTGTGCGGTGCACCTATTTTCTATCGGCACTACAAGTAAAAAGAAATTGATAGTCTGCAACTAACGGACCGTGTGAAGTGCTAAAACAATATTAAAATCACTAATATGGGAGTACAGAATATGAGAGCGGAAAGTACAAGTATTGATGCTGGTAAGTACATTCTTTCAGTTTCGGAAGTTCAGACCCCCTCGTGAAAAAAATTGAGGGCAGTGCACCTACTTAATATAAGAAGTGCAACAAAAATGGCTAAATCCTAATGTAGAAAAAAACAAAATAATCCCATCACGTGCGTGGAAGTTTATATAATTGACGACGAGAAGTACAACCAGCCGACACGAGAAGTACATCCACTTAATATAGGAAGTACAAGAAAACCAACAAAATTCAAATGTAGGAAAAACTAAATAATCTCGTCATCTGCGAGGAAGTACGAGCAATGATTCCGAGAAGTGCAGGCGGAGACAACAGGAAGTACAAGCGGTAATTACATGAATTAAAAGTGTTCAAAGCAAATACCCTCACATAAGTTCACATAGCAAAAAAACAATAATAATCCCATCACCCGTCAGGAAGTTCATATACTTGACAATGAGAAGTACAACCATTCGACACGAGCAATACACCCACTTAATATAGGAAGTATAAGAAACCCGACAAAGTCCAAATGTAGGAAAAACAAAATAATCCCGTCATCTGCAAAGAAGTACGAGCAGTGCTTCCGAGAAGTACAGGCGGAGACAACAGGAAGTACAAGCGGTAATTACATCAAGAAAATACCCCCACATAAGTTCACATAGCAACATTGTGAAGTTCAAATATTAGGATCCAGGAAGTACAGAATCTCTTAAATAGAATATAGGGACAATCTAAAATTATCATTTCGAAGCACACATGCTAGTTTTTATAAAACACACTAGTATCAAAACATTTCCAGGAAGTACAACCACGAAGGCCAGGAAGTACAAGGACATGTCGCGGGAAGTTCAGATGTGTGCTGAGCATTTTGTGTGGCCATGGACCTCAAACGTACGCCGTATGAGAAACTTATAGTCATTTTACTGAACACTTTCGTGAAACAGCGCCGAGAAGTACAACCGCATTGCCCTAGAAGTGCAAGTTCGTGTCGAGGAAAGTTCAATGCTCGTTTTTACGGGGCGGAAATCTATTGTTCAAATCTCATCGATTTGATCACCAACCACTTCAATCATTGTCACCAAAAGCTTTATATGATAGAGTATATGTCTAATTTCATTACCTACAACGTTTTACAACAAATAAATGGATCTAATCAATCAAATTCAAACCGTTATCCAACAAAATACACCGGAAACATGATTTCAAAACTTCTAAAATTAATTTTAAACCGTTCGGATTTGGCAAAAATGGTAGATACGAAAAAGATGCGCCATTTTGACACCTTTCCAACCGTATATCATTTGCATTGTTTAAATATATCGCATGGAAATCGCGGGGAAAATCATTCGGTGCTCGTCACATAAAATGGGTGGACGAGTAATTCGAGTTATTCTCTTAAACTATAAGGAATTAGAGAAAACAATTGGAATAAGAAAGTTGCGCCTAGTCCATAGCTTTCCAACGCCATATCATTTGCATCATTCCGACATACGGTTGAAACAAATCATCCAAATTACTGTCCGCTCGTTTTTTGAGTACGTCCGAATTTTGGTATTTTTAAAATTGTTCAAAAACTGTGAGGATTTCGATAAAACGTAAAACATGAAAAAGTTGCGCAATTTCATTATCTTTCCAACGGTATATCATTTGAACAGTTTCGATAAGCGATTCGAAAATCGAACTAAAAGTTCGTTTTCTGGCCATATAGAAGCGTTTTCGTATTTTCAAAATTAAATTTAAACCGTGCAAAATCTGTGAAAAGTGTGAACATGAAAAAGTTGCGGTTTTTATTATCTATCCAACGGTATATCATTTGCATAGTTCCGACAAATGGTTGAGAAACTCTAGGTATAATCAGTACCTCTGCAGAAAACGGGAAGTTCAGGTAAGTTCGACAGAAAGTTGAACCCTGTTATCCGGGAAGTACAACCTTGTGTCCAGGAAAGTACAAGTCGGTGCTCAGAATATTATTCTGCAACCGGTTGCAGAATAGTGCTGGTCACTAATCTGAAACCGGTGCTCAGAATATTATTCTGAGCACCACCCGGCCCTATATAGAGCGATCGTGAAAAAAAAACCCGACCGAAACCACTAGGAAACCCACGCAGCCATCCTCCTGCAACCCACAAGCCCGATCGATCTGGCTTCCCATCCTCCCCGATCTTGCCCCGGCCGCCGCCGGATGGATTGGTTCCGCCGGCCTCGGCACCTCGCATCCACTCGGACCTCCCCGCCCTCCGCCTCCCCAGGAGCTTCCTCTGGTTTCGTGAGGCGCCGTGCTAGGCTCCGGTGTGCCGCCGGCATGTACGCCGGCCAGATCTCCCGTGTCCTCTTCTTCCCCTAGCTCCCTACTGGATCAAGCTCTCCCGCCGACGACCATGACCTTCCCCAGCGCCCCGTTTCCCCGCATCCACGCGCAGCCGACAGGCTACATCACGTGCAACAACGGCTGGCCTGCTCTTCCCCATCCGGAGAAAGGACTCTGTGCCATCCCTGCTGCTCCTCTACCGGCGCGAGACCACCGCGCGGTCGCCATAAATCCACCTCCTCACACGCAGCCGGGAGCGACCCACATCGTGCTCCGCGTGCGCCAACTCGATCTTCGCGAACAGGGCCGTCCAGGGAAGCACGGCCAGGAGGCCCGTAGCGCCCCTCACCTTCTCGACCGCTCCGTCGTCCCTCCTCACTCCTCACCCCGTGCCACATGCCGACGCGACTCTGCATCCCGGCGGCGGTGCCGGTGACGTCTTGTGCCTCCACTTGAGCTGCCGCGTCACACACTTCTGAACTTTTTCATAGCCAGGCCTTTACTTCGCGCGAGGCAAAAGAGAACGTCCGTGTGCACCCCCGAAGAGCAGCGGAATCACGGGCTCCACGGCCGCCCGTTGATCATCGATGGCGCTGGCCTCCCTCTGTGGCACCACCGGCAAGCCGGAGAGCCAGCTCCTCGCTCCCGTCATCAGCGTCATCTACTCCGTATCTTCACTCTGTTTTATCCCCACGCAGCAATACACATTTGGTAATAGTGGGCCACTATTTAAGTGTACCATGTAAAATTGGTGGTTAACAGAAGTACATATGTTTTTCAATTACGTCTACCATGTATTGATGCCTAGTATAGTCGTATGCTTGACTTTTTGTGTTAGTTCAGCTAATGCTGGTATATACTTCATTTGGATTGACTGAAGTTTCAAAGCAGACATATTTTCAGTGTCGTTGAGAGGTACGTAGTCTCGAGATGTCAAAAAATTGATCACTTGTACTGTGTTGTTTTGCTATCGGATATTTTATTTGCGCAACATAATTACAGATATGGTACAGGGGCTAATACTTTGTTTTAATTATTTTTCATTATCAAAGTCTCATTCTTTTTTTTTTTGCCGAAAAGAAAACTGATATTACTGCTGAGATCTTACAGAAAAGTCCAAAGAAACATAAAAAATACAGATAAGGCCTTCTTCGGCAGGCCACTGCCAAAGCTCCGCTTGTGCCTTGGAATCGGAGCCGCAGCAGTGGGGTAGTCGAACTTCACGTGCTCCGAAGAGCCAGCACCTTGAGCCGCCATCGACGCCGACGCACAGCAGCGGACCACAGCATCACCTCCAACTTATTTAAGCGCCGAGATCCACCGTCCACGGATTCCGGCCCGGGAGAACCACGCGCACCCGATCCGAAGACCGACGGCCGCGAGGAAGAAAGGCCGACGACGCCGGCGCACCGCAGTGCAACACCGCCGCAGAAGAAGACGCCCCTCCCCCCCCCCACAAACCAGCCCGGCTGCTCCACCTCGTCCGTAGAGCCGCCGGCGGTAGCCCTAACCAAACCTACACTATATACACGCCGTGGATCGGGATTTCCCCATCCTCCCGCTGTCAAAACGGCCGATGGAGGGTGAGGAAATCGCCGACCTGACGGCGGTGAGGTGGTCTGGCCGGAGTCGCCCAAGAAATCGCCTCTTGCTACAGGAACGGAAGAGGATAAGGTTCCAAGTCCTTTCTTATCAAAGTCTCATTCATATCACACATATTAGAAATGAGCCTCTAGGATGTCGGCACTATTATTTTGCGCGTACAGTTATTTTCTTCTGTAGGAAATTTACCTGTGCGTTACAACGTAAGAAAAAAAGAAACGAATAATTTTCGACTAAATTTTATCTTGAAATCCCTTTTTTCATTATCTGCAATAGAGCATAACTGGCGGTGATGTGCAACAAAAGGTCAAATTAGAAGATGTTAAAATATCACTGCCTCACTTTGCCAGCTATCTCGCTTATTCAGAATTCAGTCTGGCAATGTAGGGAAATGGCGTACAGATCTCATGCCGTTTTGTCAATTCAGAGGCATTATCCCTTCAGTTCCGACGTCTCTAGAGCCATGTTTAGAGCACGCCTCTCAAATGATGTGAGAAGTGGTTGCACGTTGGGCATGTAGAATAGTACTCGGGGCTGGCGCGTCTGTATCAGTATACACGAACTGTGTACACGCATCTGTATCAGTATCAGAGCCGGTCCTGAGATTTCGAAAGCCCGGGCGAAACTAAAATTTTGGGCCCCTCTTACTATAAGTTTTTTACGATTTCAAGGATTTGGAACTAATTAAAAATCTAAACATACTTTTGAATGACTGGAGTTCTTCAAATCTACGCTCCAAAGATGTGGTCGCCATATCGACCATAACCAAAATCCTCCTCAGCTTGAAAGATTGCTTCCTCGCATTCAGTTTCATCAAATTGCTTTTTCCTCGAAGCATGACACTTTACATGAAATGATTGCTCTACACCCAGCCCAGATGCAATATCATTGGCAGACAACATCAAATCCTTCTTCAAACTTTTTGCTGTTTCCTTCTTCTTTTCTTAGCACCGGATTAAGCCGCCATAATCAGTTAACCTCGCTCCTACAAATACGAACAACAACTACTAATTAAAATTTAGAACGCGAATTAGAGCAGATAGTAGAATTCCAAGAGAACGCAGGTCGTTCTTACCTTCTATCTTAATCGTCTATGCATATTCGGTGATTGCCTGATTGCGTACAGGGGACTGCCGGATTGGGACTGCGGCGGCCGGCGGACCAACGAGCGGGGAAGCGATCGATCGTCGTGTGTGGTCGGCGATCAGCAGTCACGATCGGGAGAGCAGGAAACCGCCTAGGCGAGGCTATGAAGCGACGTTTCTATTCCGTATGGTATCGAGGCGACCTTTGGTACCATCGTATGACTCGACTCGTACGTGCGCTGAGTGGGATTCCTGGCGGCCCGCCGGATCGGAAACTAAAAGGAAAAGGAAAGGCCCAAAGTGTAGATCCAAGCGCTTCTAAAAATATTAATTGTTTTTCTGCAATATATAGTAAACCTATGTAAAAAATTTGGGCCCCTAATTTTTTCGGGGCCCGGGCGGCCGCCCGCCGTACCCTCCCTGTGGCCGGCCCTCGATCAGTATACGCGTGTTATAAATTTTGAAGTTCCTATTGCAGCCTATCAAAGTACAATTGGCAAAATTTGAGAAGTACAGACCATCATTATTTGAGGTAAAGAAGAAAACTGGGGGAAGTTCAATTGGCAAATTTGAGAAAAACGAAAATAATATATGGGGGGAAATTTTGAGAAGTACAAACTATGATTATTTGAGGTAAAAGAAAAAAAATATGAGGGCGGAGTTCAGGGTGGCGCTGCACCACTGATTTGAGGAGACACGAGGTTGTCTTTCGTTGTCTGCAGCCGGAGTGTTGTGCCGCTGTTTCCTCGCACGAGAGTATCCCTATTTACTCACATCTGGACAGTTTACCTACTGCTTCGTCTCTCGTGTGTGCATGTGGAACTGCTGCTAGCTGCCCCCCTCTGTCTAGTACCGCTTCACCTGCATTTCAATGACCGTTTTTAGTTTTTGCTGCAAATTACTTTTTCCCATTTTCTAGTACATATTTCAGCTACGATATTTATTTCGGGTAGTACAACTATTAGATACAGTAAGTACACGTACCCTAAACATGGCAGTGTGACTAACAAGAGAAACGAACAAATGATTTATGAAGTACAAGTGTTGTGCGGTGCACCTATTTTCTATCGGCACTACAAGTAAAAAGAAATTGATAGTCTGCAACTAACGGACCGTGTGAAGTGCTAAAACAATATTAAAATCACTAATATGGGAGTACAGAATATGAGAGCGGAAAGTACAAGTATTGATGTCGGTAAGTACATTCTTTCGGTTTCGAAGTTCAGACCCCCTCGTGAAAAAAATTGAGGGCAGTGCACCTACTTAATATAAGAAGTGCAACAAAAATGGCTAAATCCTAATGTAGAAAAAAACAAAATAATCCCATCACGTGCGTGGAAGTTTATATAATTGACGACGAGAAGTACAACCAGCCGACACGAGAAGTACATCCACTTAATATAGGAAGTACAAGAAAACCAACAAAATTCAAATGTAGGAAAAACTAAATAATCTCGTCATCCGCGAGGAAGTACGAGCAATGATTCCGAGAAGTGCAGCGGAGACAACAGGAAGTACAAGCGGTAATTACATGAATTAAAAGTGTTCAAAGCAAATACCCTCACATAAGTTCACATAGCAAAAAAACAATAATAATCCCATCACCCGTCGTGAAGTTCATATACTTGACAATGAGAAGTACAACCATTCGACACGAGCAATACACCCACTTAATATAGGAAGTATAAGAAACCCGACAAAGTCCAAATGTAGGAAAAACAAAATAATCCCGTCATCTCGCAAAGAAGTACGAGCAAGTGCTTCCGAGAAGTACAAAGTGAGACAACAGGAAGTACAAGCGGTAATTACATCAAGAAAATACCCCCACATAAGTTCACATAGCAACATTGTGAAGTTCAAATATTAGGATCCAGGAAGTACTGAATCTCTTAAATAGAATATAGGGACAATCTAAAATTATCATTTCGAAGCACACATGCTAGTTTTTATAAAACACACTAGTATCAAAACATTTCGAGGAAGTACAACCACGAAGGCCGAGAAGTACAAGGACATGTCGCGGGAAGTTCAGATGTGTGTGGTTGTGCCGAGCATTTTGTGTGGCCATGGACCTCAAACGTACGCCGTATGAGAAACTTATAAGTCATTTTACCGAACACTTTCGTGAAACAGCGCCGAGAAGTACAACCGCATTGCCCTAGAAGTGCAAGTTCGTGTCGAGGAAAGTTCAATGCTCGTTTTTACTTGGGCGGAAATCTATTGTTCAAATCTCATCGATTTGATCACCAACCACTTCAATCATTGTCACCAAAAGCTTTATATGATAGAGTATATGTCTAATTTCATTACCTACAACGTTTTACAACAAATAAATGGATCTAATCAATCAAATTCAAACCGTTATCCAACAAAATACACCGGAAACATGATTTCAAAACTTCTAAAATTAATTTTAAACCGTTCGGATTTGGCAAAAATGGTAGATACGAAAAAGATGCGCCATTTTGACACCTTTCCAACCGTATATCATTTGCATTGTTTAAATATATCGCATGGAAATCGCGGGGAAAATCATTCGGTGCTCGTCACATAAAATGGGTGGACAGTAATTCGAGTTATTCTCTTAAACTATAAGGAATTAGAGAAAACAATTGGAATAAGAAAGTTGCGCCTAGTCCATAGCTTTCCAACGCCATATCATTTGCATCATTCCGACATACGGTTGAAACAAATCATCCAAATTACTCGTCCGCTCGTTTTTTGAGTACGTCCGAATTTTGGTATTTTTAAAATTGTTCAAAAACTCGTGAGGATTTCGATAAAACGTAAAACATGAAAAAGTTGCGCAATTTCATTATCTTTCCAACGGTATATCATTTGAACAGTTTCGATAAGCTGATTCAAAAATCGAACTAAAAGTTCGTTTTCTCGGCCATATAGAAGCGTTTTCGTATTTTCAAAATTAAATTTAAACCGTGCAAAATCTGTGAAAAGTGTGAACATGAAAAAGTTGCGGTTTTTCATTATCTATCCAACGGTATATCATTTGCATAGTTCCGACAAATGGTTGAGAAACTCTAGGTATAATCAGTACCTCTGCAGAAAACGGGAAGTTCAGGTAAGTTCGATGCAAAGTTGAACCCTGTTATCCGGGAAGTACAACCTTGTGTCCAGGAAAGTACAAGTCGGTGCTCAGAATATTATTCTGCAACCGGTTGCAGAATAGTGCTGGTCACTAATCTGAAACCGGTGCTCAGAATATTATTCTGAGCACCACCCGGCCCTATATAGAGCGATCGTGAAAAAAAAACCCGACCGAAACCACTAGGAAACCCACGCAGCCATCCTCCTCGCAACCCACAAGCCCGATCGATCCGGCTTCCCATCCTCCCCGATCTTGCCCGGCCGCCGCCGGATGGATTGGTTCCGCCGGCCCCGGCACCTCGCATCCACCGGACCTCCCCGCCCTCCGCCTCCCCGGGAGCTTCCTCCGGTTTCGTGAGGCGCCGTGCTAGGCTCCGGTGTGCCGCCGGCATGTACGCCGGCCAGATCTCCCGTGTCCTCTTCTTCCCCTAGCTCCCTACTCGGATCAAGCTCTCCCGCCGACGACCATGACCTTCCCCGGCGCCCGTTTCCCCGCATCCACGCGCAGCCGACAGGCTACATCACGTGCAACAACGGCTGGCCTGCTCTTCCCCATCCGGAGAAAGGACTCCGTGCCATCCTCGCTGCTCCTCTACCGGCGCGAGACCACCGCGCGGTCGCCATAAATCCACCTCCTCACACGCAGCCGGGAGCGACCCACATCGTGCTCCGCGTGCGCCAACTCGATCTTCGCGAACAGGGCCGTCCGGGGAAGCACGGCCGGGAGGCCCGTAGCGCCCCTCACCTTCGACTGCTCCGTCGTCCCTCCTCACTCCTCACCCCGTGCCACATGCCGACAGTACCCTCGCATCCCGGCGGCGGTGCCGTTGACGTCTTGTGCCTCCACTTGAGCTGCCGCGTCACACACTTCTGAACTTTTTCATAGCCAGGCCTTTACTTCGCGCAGGCAAAAGAGAACGTCCGTGTGCACCCCCGAAGAGCAGCGGAATCACGGGCTCCACGGCCGCCCGTTGATCATCGATGGCGCTGGCCTCCTCTCGTGGCACCACCGGCAAGCCGAGAGCCAGCTCCTCGCTCCCATCATCAGCGTCATCTACTCCGTATCTTCACTCTGTTTTATCCCCACGCAGCAATACACATTTGGTAATAGTGGGCCACTATTTAAGTGTACCATGTAAAATTGGTGGTTAACGAAGTACATATGTTTTTCAATTACGTCTACCATGTATTGATGCCTAGTATAGTCGTATGCTTGACTTTTTGTGTTAGTTCAGCTAATGCTGGTATATACTTCATTTGGATTGACTCGAAGTTTCAAAGCAGACATATTTTCGGTGTCGTTGAGAGGTACGTAGTCTCGGATGTCAAAAAATTGATCACTTGTACTCGTGTTGTTTTGCTATCGGATATTTTATTTGCGCAACATAATTACAGATATGGTACAGGGGCTAATACTTTGTTTTAATTATTTTTCATTATCAAAGTCTCATTCTTTTTTTTTTTGCCGAAAAGAAAACTGATATTACTGCTGAGATCTTACGTAAAAGTCCAAAGAAACATAAAAAATACAGATAAGGCCTTCTTCGGCAGGCCACTGCCAAAGCTCCGCTTGTGCCTTGGAATCGGAGCCGCAGCGAGTGGGGTAGTCGAACTTCACGTGCTCCGAAGAGCCGCACCTTGAGCCGCCATCGACGCCGACGCACGGCAGCGGACCACAGCATCACCTCCAACTTATTTAAGCGCCGAGATCCACCGTCCACGGATTCCGGCCCGGGAGAACCACGCGCACCCGATCCGAAGACCGACGGCCGCGAGGAAGAAAGGCCGACGACGCCGGCGCACCGCAGTGCAACACCGCCAGAGAAGAAGACGCCCCCCCCCCCCCCCCCCCCCACAAACCAGCCCGGCTGCTCCACCTCGTCCAGAGAGCCGCCGGCGGTAGCCCTAACCAAACCTACACTATATACACGCCGTGGATCGGGATTTCCCCATCCTCCCGCTGTCAAAACGGCCGATGGAGGGTGAGGAAATCGCCGACCTGACGGCGGTGAGGTGGTCTGGCCGGAGTCGCCCAAGAAATCGCCTCTTGCTACAGGAACGGAAGAGGATAAGGTTCCAAGTCCTTTCTTATCAAAGTCTCATTCATATCACACATATTAGAAATGAGCCTCTAGGATGTCGGCACTATTATTTTGCGCGTACAGTTATTTTCTTCTGTAGGAAATTTACCTGTGCGTTACAACGTAAGAAAAAAGAAACGAATAATTTTCGACTAAATTTTATCTTGAAATCCCTTTTTTCATTATCTGCAATAGAGCATAACTGGCGGTGATGTGCAACAAAAGGTCAAATTAGAAGATGTTAAAATATCACTGCCTCACTTTGCCAGCTATCTCGCTTATTCAGAATTCAGTCTGGCAATGTAGGGAAATGGCGTACAGATCTCATGCCGTTTTGTCAATTCAGAGGCATTATCCCTTCAGTTCCGACGTCTCTAGAGCCATGTTTAGAGCACGCCTCTCAAATGATGTGAGAAGTGGTTGCACGTTGGGCATGTAGAATAGTACTCGGGGCTGGCGCGTCTGTATCAGTATACACGAACTGTGTACACGCATCTGTATCAGTATCAGAGCCGGTCCTGAGATTTCGAAAGCCCGGGGCGAAACTAAAATTTTGGGCCCCTCTTACTATAAGTTTTTTACGATTTCAAGGATTTGGAACTAATTAAAAATCTAAACATACTTTTGAATGACTGGAGTTCTTCAAATCTACGCTCCAAAGATGTGGTCGCCATATCGACCATAACCAAAATCCTCCTCAGCTTGAAAGATTGCTTCCTCGCATTCAGTTTCATCAAATTGCTTTTTCCTCGAAGCATGACACTTTACATGAAATGATTGCTCTACACCCAGCCCAGATGCAATATCATTGGCAGACAACATCAAATCCTTCTTCAAACTTTTTGCTGTTTCCTTCTTCTTTTCTTAGCACCGGATTAAGCCGCCATAATCAGTTAACCTCGCTCCTACAAATACGAACAACAACTACTAATTAAAATTTAGAACGCGAATTAGAGCAGATAGTAGAATTCCAAGAGAACGCAGGTCGTTCTTACCTTCTATCTTAATCGTCTATGCATATTCGGTGATTGCCTGATTGGGTACAGGGGACTGCCGGATTGGGACTGCGGCGGCCGGCGGACCAACAGGCAGGGAAGCAGATCGATCGTCGTGTGTGGTCGGCGATCAGCAGTCACGATCGGGAGAGCAGGAAACCGCCTGGGCGAGGCTATGAAGCGACGTTTCTATTCCGTATGGTATCGAGGCGACCTTTGGTACCATCGTATGACTCGACTCGTACGTGCGCTGAGTGGGATTCCTGGCCGGCCCGCCGGATCGGAAACTAAAAGGAAAAGGAAAGGCCCAAAGTGTAGATCCAAGCGCTTCTAAAAATATTAATTGTTTTTCTGCAATATATAGTAAACCTATGTAAAAAATTTGGGCCCCTAATTTTTCTGGGCCCGGGGCGGCCGCCCCGCCAGACCCTCCCCAGGGCCGGCCCTGATCAGTATACGCGTGTTATAAATTTTGAAGTTCCTATTGCAGCCTATCAAAGTACAATTGGCAAAATTTGAGAAGTACAGACCATCATTATTTGAGGTAAAGAAGAAAACTGGGGGAAGTTCAATTGGCAAATTTGAGAAAAACGAAAATAATATATGGGGGAAATTTTGAGAAGTACAAACTATGATTATTTGAGGTAAAAGAAAAAAAATATGAGGGCGGAGTTCGGGGTGGCGCTGCACCACCGATTTGAGGAGACACGAGGTTGTCTTTCGTTGTCCGCAGCCGGAGTGTTGTGCCGCTGTTTCCTCGCACGAGAGTATCCCTATTTACTCACATCTGGACAGTTTACCTACTGCTTCGTCTTTGTGTGTGCATGTGGCACTGCTGCTAGCTGCCCCCCCCCCTCTGTCTAGTACCGCTTCACCTGCATTTCAATGACCGTTTTTAGTTTTTGCTGCAAATTACTTTTTCCCATTTTCTAGTACATATTTCAGCTACGATATTTATTTCGGGTAGTACAACTATTAGATACAGTAAGTACACGTACCCTAAACATGGCAAGTGTGACTAACAAGAGAAACGAACAAATGATTTATGAAGTACAAGTGTTGTGCGGTGCACCTATTTTCTATCGGCACTACAAGTAAAAAGAAATTGATAGTCTGCAACTAACGGACCGTGTGAAGTGCTAAAACAATATTAAAATCACTAATATGGGAGTACAGAATATGAGAGCGGAAAGTACAAGTATTGATGCTGGTAAGTACATTCTTTCAGTTTCGGAAGTTCAGACCCCCTCGTGAAAAAAATTGAGGGCAGTGCACCTACTTAATATAAGAAGTGCAACAAAAATGGCTAAATCCTAATGTAGAAAAAAAAAAAATCCCATCACGTGCGTGGAAGTTTATATAATTGACGACGAGAAGTACAACCAGCCGACACGAGAAGTACATCCACTTAATATAGGAAGTACAAGAAAACCAACAAAATTCAAATGTAGGAAAAACTAAATAATCTCGTCATCTGCGAGGAAGTACGAGCAATGATTCCGAGAAGTGCAAGCGGAGACAACAGGAAGTACAAGCGGTAATTACATGAATTAAAAGTGTTCAAAGCAAATACCCTCACATAAGTTCACATAGCAAAAAAACAATAATAATCCCATCACCCGTCGAGAAGTTCATATACTTGACAATGAGAAGTACAACCATTCGACACGAGCAATACACCCACTTAATATAGGAAGTATAAGAAACCCGACAAAGTCCAAATGTAGGAAAAACAAAATAATCCCGTCATCTGCAAAGAAGTACGAGCAGTGCTTCCGAGAAGTACAGGCGGAGACAACAGGAAGTACAAGCGGTAATTACATCAAGAAAATACCCCCACATAAGTTCACATAGCAACATTGTGAAGTTCAAATATTAGGATCCAGGAAGTACAGAATCTCTTAAATAGAATATAGGGACAATCTAAAATTATCATTTCGAAGCACACATGCTAGTTTTTATAAAACACACTAGTATCAAAACATTTCCAGGAAGTACAACCACGAAGGCCAGGAAGTACAAGGACATGTCGCGGGAAGTTCAGATGTGTGTGGTTGTGCTGAGCATTTTGTGTGGCCATGGACCTCAAACGTACGCCGTATGAGAAACTTATAGTCATTTTACTGAACACTTTCGTGAAACAGCGCCGAGAAGTACAACCGCATTGCCCTAGAAGTGCAAGTTCGTGTCGAGGAAAGTTCAATGCTCTCGTTTTTACGTGGCGGAAATCTATTGTTCAAATCTCATCGATTTGATCACCAACCACTTCAATCATTGTCACCAAAAGCTTTATATGATAGAGTATATGTCTAATTTCATTACCTACAACGTTTTACAACAAATAAATGGATCTAATCAATCAAATTCAAACCGTTATCCAACAAAATACACCGGAAACATGATTTCAAAACTTCTAAAATTAATTTTAAACCGTTCGGATTTGGCAAAAATGGTAGATACGAAAAAGATGCGCCATTTTGACACCTTTCCAACCGTATATCATTTGCATTGTTTAAATATATCGCATGGAAATCGCGGGGAAAATCATTCGGTGCTCGTCACATAAAATGGGTGGACAGTAATTCGAGTTATTCTCTTAAACTATAAGGAATTAGAGAAAACAATTGGAATAAGAAAGTTGCGCCTAGTCCATAGCTTTCCAACGCCATATCATTTGCATCATTCCGACATACGGTTGAAACAAATCATCCAAATTACTGTCCGCTCGTTTTTTGAGTACGTCCGAATTTTGGTATTTTTAAAATTGTTCAAAAACTGTGAGGATTTCGATAAAACGTAAAACATGAAAAAGTTGCGCAATTTCATTATCTTTCCAACGGTATATCATTTGAACAGTTTCGATAAGCGATTCGAAAATCGAACTAAAAGTTCGTTTTCTGGCCATATAGAAGCGTTTTCGTATTTTCAAAATTAAATTTAAACCGTGCAAAATCTGTGAAAAGTGTGAACATGAAAAAGTTGCGGTTTTTCATTATCTATCCAACGGTATATCATTTGCATAGTTCCGACAAATGGTTGAGAAACTCTAGGTATAATCGGTACCTCGCGTAAAACGGGAAGTTCAGGTAAGTTCGACAGAAAGTTGAACCCTGTTATCCGGGAAGTACAACCTTGTGTCCAGGAAAGTACAAGTCGGTGCTCAGAATATTATTCTGCAACCGGTTGCAGAATAGTGCTGGTATATATATATATATATCTTATATAGGACATATTCATACTACACCCGGGTGTAGTTACATCCACATGTGTTTCTCATAATCTAGAGAGTATCTATCATACCTAAAAGTATGTACATGTAGTATGAAGTATATTAGACTATTTTGTTAGTATATATAATACTTTGTAGGCAGTATGCACAATTTTTTACGTAGAATCATCTTTTACGTATGCATATGCATGTATTTCGGATATATGGTGCAAATTACATGCTCACTTGCTTTATTTTCACCAAACTTGGTTTGGAGTATTTTAGATACATCATATGAACATACTCAAACCGATAAAGTATCATATATACTTATGTATGATAGTATATTAGGTATGTAAACCTTAGGTATGTGTAATTTAGACACGTACACTCCAGGTATGTACGAAATACACGTTTGGTGCCCATGCTCATATATATATATATATATATATATATATATATATATATATATATATATATATATACATATATATATATATATATATGACATATTCATACTACACCCGGGTGTAGTTACTCCCACGTGTGTTTCACACTATCTAGATAGTATCTATCATACCAAAGAGTATATACACGTAGTATGAAGTATATAAGAATATTTTAGCAGTATATATACTACTTTGTACGTAGTATGTACGTTTTTTTACGTACACTCTTTCTTTACGTATAAATATGCATGTATTTCGGATATATAGTGCAAACCATGGGCTCATTTAATTTTTTTTTCCAAACTTGGTTTGGAGTATCTTAGATACGATATACGAACATACTCAAACCGATAAAGTATGGTATATACTTCCGTTTGGTCGTATATGAGACATGGGTGTAGTTACACCCAAGAGTAGGAAGTATTTATCCTATATATATATATATATATATATATATATATATATATATACCAGCACTATTCTGCAACCGGTTGCAGAATAATATTCTGAGCACCGACTTGTACTTCCCTGGACACAAGGTTGTACTTCCCGAATAACAGGGTTCAACTTTCTATCGACCTTACCTGAACTTCCAATTTTTTTTCAGAGCTACTGATTCTACTTCGTGTTTCCCAACCATTTATCGGAACTATGCAAATGATATACCATTGGATAGATAATGAAAAACCGCAACTTTTTCATGTTCACACTTTTCACAGACTTTGCACGGTTTAAATTTAATTTTGAAAATACGAAAACGCTTCTATATGGTCAGAAAACGAACTTTTAGTTCGGTTTTCGAATTGCTTATCGAAACTGTGCAAATGATATACCGTTGGAAAGATAATGAAATTGCGCAACTTTTTCATGTTTTATGTTTTTTCAAAATCCTCACAGTTTTTGAACAATTTTGAAAATACCGAAATTCGGACGTACTCAAAAACGAGCGGACAGTAATTTGGATGATTTGTTTCAACCGTATATCGGAATGATGCAAATGATATGGCGTTGGAAAGCTATGGACTAGGCGCAACTTTGTTATTCCAATTGTTTTCTCTAATTCCTTACAGTTTAATAGATTAACACGAATTACTGTCTGCTTGGTTTATGTGACGAGCACCGAATGATTTCCCCCGCGTTTTTCATGCGGTATATTTAAACAATGCAAATGATATACGGTTGGAAAGGTCTCAAAATGGCGCATCTTTTTCGTATCTACCATTTTTGCCAACTCCAAACGATTTGAAAGTAATTTTAGAAGTTTTGAAATCATGTTTCCGGTATATTTTGTGGGATAACAATTTGAATTTAATAGATTAGATCCATTTATTTGTTGTAAAATGTTGTAGGTAATGAAATTAGACATATACTCTACCATATAAAGCTTTTGGTGACAATGATTGAAGTGGTTGGTGATCAAATCGATGAGATTTGAACAATAGATTTCCGCCCCGTAAAAACAGAGCATTGAACTTCCCTCGACACGAACTTGCACTTCTAGGGAAGTGCGGTTGTACTTCTCGGTGCTGTTTCACGAAAGTGTTCAGTAAAATGACTATAAGTTTCTCATATGATGTTCGTTTGAGGTCCATGGCCACACAAAATGCTCAGCACAACCACACGCATCTGAACTTCCCACGACATGTCCTTGTACTGCTTGGCCTTCATGGTTGTACTTCCTGGAAATGTTCTGATACTAGTGTGTTTTACAAAAACTAGCATGTGTGCTTCAAAATGATAATGTTAGATTGTCCCTATATTCTATTTAAGAGATTCTGCACTTCCGGATCTTAATATTTGAACTTCACAATGTTGCTATGTGAACTTATGTGGGGGTATTTTCTTCATGTAATTACCGCTTGTACTTACTCGTTGTCTCCTCTGTACTTCTCAGAATCATTGCTCGTACTTCCTTGCAGATGACGGGATTATTTTGTTTTTTCTACATTTGGACTTTGTCGGGTTTCTTATACTTCCTATATTAAGTGGGTGTATTGCTCGTGTTGAATGGTTGTACTTCTCATTGTCAAGTATATGAACTTCTTTACGGGTGATGGGATTATTATTGTTTTTTTCCTATGTGAACTTAGGTGGGAGTATTTTTCTTTGAACACTTTTAATTCATGTAATTACCGCTTGTACTTCCTGTTGTCTCCGCCTGTACTTCTCAGAATAACTGCACGTACTTCCTCGCAGATGATGGGATTATTTTTGTTTTTTCTACATTTGGACTTTGTCGGGTCTCTTGTACTTTTCTATATTAAGTGGGTGTACTGCTCGTGCCGAATGGTTGTGCTTCTCGTTTTCAAGTATATGAACTTCCTCGCGGGTGACGGTATTATTTTGTTTTTTTTTGTACATTTGGATTTTGTCGGTTTTCTTGTACTTCCTATATTAAGCGGGTGTACAGCTCGTGTCGAATGGTTGTACTTCTCAGCGTCAAATAAAATCGAGGCATCCGAGCCTACACAAATCAGGGTAGCGGTGGAGGAGCTTCAGCGGCAGCGAGACGACATCGTCGAGGGCGCCAACGGTTCAGGGTGGAGCTTGCTCGAGCTAGTCTAAGACGGTGACCAGGCAATAGATAAGTTAATTGTCGAGATGTAAAATAGTGGTTGCTATCCTTTATAAAACAATGTACTGCTCCACAATGGAATGTGGATGCTATCTTTTTACAAAATATCTGACGTGGGCTCTGTATACTGTTGTACATGCCGTTAGGAAAGGCAGTATTTTAGCTAAAGGTTCGCTGCAAGCCTGCAACTATAGCTAGCACACATCTATGCTGGAAATTGATTATAACCTGGTCAGCGTAAGATTATGGAGCAGCGACAGCTTGTGGAAAACACATTTGTATCAGTAGCAAGAGAAGCAGCGGCAGCACGCGACCAAATGCTTTAGGCCTCGTTCGTTTAGTCCCATCCCGGACGGGATCGGCGGCAAAACCCCGTGGGTCTGCGGGGATCGAACTTGGCGTGGATTAATCCCGTTCCGAACTCAAAGTGTGTTCGGTTAAAACCTGTCGGGTTTCCATCCTGCCCGTTTCTCCCCCAAACCCCCTGGTTTCACCGGTTTTTAGAAACGCTGGGTCAGTCCCGTGGATAGCATCCCGAAGAGACGCGAGCGAGCGAGGCCTTCCCTCTCGCGACAAAGGCGGCGGCGGCGACGACGCGAACGGACGGCGGCGATGGCCGAGCAACCAACTGGAGGACGGATCTTCCTCGACGCTGACGCTGGCCCTCCCCGCCGCCTTTCCTCGACGCCGATGGTGGCTCTCACCACCACCGCTTCCTCCGCCCCAGCGCGCTCGCGCGGCTCCGCGACTCCAAGATCCCCGCCCTCCTCGCCCCCGCCCCCGCCCATGTCGCCCGGCTCCGCCGCCCATGTCGCCCGGCGCCGCGGAGGCGTTCCTCGGCGCGTTCGCGCTGGCCCCGTAGGAGCTCCTCGCCACACACTGCTGCTGCTTGTAATCGTTCAGGGGACTAATCGAACGAGGATGTGAAGCAGGGATATGGGAAACGTGGTTAGTGGGGGATTAGGGTGGTGGTTGGGGTTCACCCGATTACTCCCCGTGTTAGATCCACGTGGGATTTGACCCACCAGTAAAAGGCCTTAATTAGTTTACTCCATCTATTCACGATTGTACTTTCACGACGATAATACATGTACTGCCCAAACAAAACAAGCTCAAGTAATATGTATGCACATTTTTTTACATACATGCATGGTGGTGTGTCTGCACTTCGTATGCTTGTACTTATTTACTGGGTATATCTGCACTTTTTTTCTCACCGTATCTGTACTGCCAAACGCTGAGACACAGTGCTGCGAGCCAGGCTCGGTATGCCGCCGCCGGCCGCCGCATCGCGACCAACACCGTCAGAGTACGTGTGACAATTATCTCCCCGCTGCTAGAACTAATTTTTCTGCCAAAAATTGAACCAGCGGACGAATCAATTAACCACGTTCCACATATTCGTGCACTGATTCATACATCAATTGAGAGTTTCTCAAATTGTGCTTGCCGTGGACGACCAACGCACTTGCGGAAAGAAATTCGCGAGCAGCCTAGCAGAACACGGTCTCGTCCAGGTCCTGCGGGGAGGATGGTCATGGTGACGACAGGAGCTGCTGCACTAATGGAATCGGAGGAGGTCGAGCTGGGGGAGTCGCGCCGGTGGCCAGAAGTCGCTTTGCGGCAGGGAATCACGCCGGCAGCAGCGGACTCGCAAGAGGCGGCCGCGGACTCGTAGGACGAGCTGGGAGGTCGTGGGGATAGAGGTGGAAGGAGCGCGCGAGGACCAACGTCGTCGCAGGGCAGCGACCGCCGGCGATGCGACCAGCGCGGGCGAGGGGCCGGCGAGGGGAGGCGGCCTCGACCATCTCTGCCGACGGCGCAGCCAGGTGAGCGGGAGGTTGAAACAGCGGCGGCGGGCCAGGCCGGCGGCGGCGAATCGGGGAGGCGCGTCGTGGGATGCAGATCCTGGCTGTCGGCGGGCATGGCCGACGGCGGCGCGATACTGGCAGGCGTCGGGATGCTGGACGGCCGCGCGATCCTGGCCGGCAACGGGAGCAAGGCCGGCGGGAAGAGGGAGCCTGGCCGACGGGGCAAGGTGCTGGCCGACGTGGGGAACGGGAAGGTGGGTTCGTGCGTGGGTGGGGATTAGGATACGTTCGGGATGTTTTTTCCCAACGATTCGCTGTTCTCCTCCTAATAGGGTTCGGTTGGTGCTCAGAATAATATTCTGAGCACCGGTTGCAAAATAGTGCAACCATATATATATATATATATATATATATATATATATATATATATATATATATATATATATATATATATATATACCAGCACTATTCTGCAACCGGTTGCAGAATAATATTCTGAGCACCGATTTGTACTTTCCTGGACACAAGGTTGTACTTTCCGGATAACAGGGTTCAACTTTCTGTCGAACTTACCTGAACTTTTCCGTTTCTTCAGAGGTACTGATTATACCTTGAGTTTCTCAACTATTTGTCGGAACTATGCAAATGATATACCGTTGGATAGATAATGAAAAAACGCAACTTTTTCATGTTCACACTTTTCACAGATTTTACATGGTTTAAATTTAATTTTGAAAATACGAAAACACTTCTATATGGCCAGAAAACGAACTTTTAGTTTGATTTTCGAACCGCTTATCAAAACTGTACAAATGATACACCGTTGGAAAGATAATGAAATTGCGCAACTTTTTCATGTTTTACGTTTTTTCTAAATCCTCACAGTTTTTGAACAATTTTGAAAATACCAAAATTCGGACGTACTCAAAAAACGAGCGGACAGTAATTTGGATGATTTGTTTCAACCGTATGTCGGAATGATGCAAATGATATGGCGTTGGAAAGCTATGGAGTAGGCGCAACTTTCTTATTCCAATTGTTTTCTCTAATTGCTTACAGTTTAAGAGAATAACTCGAATTACTGTCCGCCCGTTTTATGTGACGGGCACCAAATGATTTTCCCCGCGATTTCCATGCGGTTTATTTAAACAATGCAAATGATATATGGTTGGAAAGGTGTCAAAATGGCGCATCTTTTTCGTATGTACCATTTTTGCCAAATCCGAACGGTTTAAAAGTAATTTTAGAAGTTTTGAAATCATGTTTCTGGTATATTTTGTTGGATAACGGTTTGAATTTGATGGATTAGATCCATTTATTTGTTGTAAAATGTTGTAGGTAATGAAATTAGACATATACTCTATCATATAAAGCTTTTGGTGACAATGATTGAAGTGATTGGTGATCAAATCGATGAGATTTGGACAATAGATTTCCGCCCCGTAAAAACAGAGCACCGAACTTCCCTCGACGTGAACTTGTACTTATCGGGAAATGCGGTTGTACTTCTTGGTGCGGTAAAACAATTATAATTTTCTTGTACAGTGTACGTTTTGAGGTCCACGTCCACAAGAAATGCTCAGCACAACTACGCGGATCTGAACTTCTCGCGAAATGTCTTTGTACTTCTTGGCCATCGTGGTTGTACTTCCCGAAAATGTTTTTATACTAGTGTGTTCTAAAAAAAACTAAACATGTGTGTTTCGGAATGATAAATTTAAATTGTCCCTACACTCTATTTAAGATATTCTGCACTTCCTGGATCTTAATATTTGAACTTCCCAACATTCCTATGTAAACTTATGTGTGAGCATTTTCTTTGGACAATTTGTTGTTCATGTAATTACCGCTTGTACTTCTTGTAGTGTCCGCTTGTACTTCTCGGAATAATTCCTTGTACTTCCTCACGGATGACGAGATCATTTTGTTTTTCCTACATTTGGATTTTGTCAATTTTCTTGTACTTTCTATATTAAGTGGGTGTTCTGCTGGTGTCGAATGGTTGTACTTCTCTCCGTCAACTATTTGAACTTCCTCTTGGGTGACGGGATTATTTTGTTTTTTTTTTACATTTGGATTTTGTCGGTTTTCTTGTACTTCTTGTAGTAGGTGCTTGTACTGATCGTGTCGAACGGTTGTACTTCTTAGTATGAACTATTTGAACTTCTTCGAGGGTGACGGGATTATTTTGTTTTTACTATATATGGATTTTCTCGGTTTCCTTGTAATTCCTATATTAAGCACTTGTACTGCTCGTGTCGAATAGTTGTATGTCTCATCGTAAAGTATTTGAAATTTCTCGTGGATGACGGGATTATTTGGCTTTTTCTACATTTGGATTTTGTCGGTTTCCTTATATTTTCCTATAATAAGTGCTTGTACTGCTCGTGTCAAATGGTTGTACTTCTCAGCGTCAAGTATTTGAAGTTTCTCACTGATGACATGATTATTTTGTTTTTTCTGTATTTGGTTTTTGGTCGTTCGCAAAAATAGAGCATTGAACTTTCCTCGACATGAGCGTGTACTTGTCGGGCAATACGGTTGTACTTCTCGCTGAAGTTTCACAAAACTATCCCGAAAAACCGATAAAAATTTATTTGAACTTTGTACATCCCGTAGTTACCGCTTGTACTTCCTCTAGTTACTGCTTGTACTTCTTGGAATCGTTGGTTGTACTTCCCCACTGATGATAGGATTATTTTGTTTTTTTACATTTAGATTTTGTGGATTTCTTGTACTTACTGTATTAAGTTGTTGTACTTCTTGTGTCGAATGGTTCTACTTCTTAGCATACGTATTTGAACTTCCTCGCAGATGACGAGATTATTTTTGTTTGTTCTACATTTAGATTTTGTGGGTTTCTTTTACTTCCTATATTAAGTGGGTGTACTGCTTGCATCGAAAGGTTGTACTTCTCGTCGACAGGTATTTGAATTTTTCATGTATGGCGAGATTATTTTTATTTTTGTAAATTTGGATTTTCTCAGTTTTCTTGCACTTCCTACAATAAGTGGGTGTACTGCCCAATTTTATTTTCTTTTACCTCAAAGAATCATGGTTTGTACTTATCAAGTTTTTCGAATTGAACTTCCCCCATATTTTATTTTCCTTTTTCTCAAAAGGTACTATCGTCGGACAGCAAAGCACATGTGTGGTCGCCGTCACCACCGGAGGAGCATCGCATGGAGCCGAGGGTGGAGGGGAGGAGGACGCGTGAGGCCGAACGATCGACAGTGGACGCCAATAGCGCAGGAGCTTTGGAGGGGGCCGGTGGGAGATTGGGCGACGGTTGTAGTGGTGTGCGGTGGTGGTGGTTGGGAGTTATCATCAAGTGTGTGTTGCACTTCCGGACATTGTAGAAGTTTATTTAATAGATCGGATTTTTCCCTAATTTCATTCTTAGACTTTTCGGAAGCAGCATGTGTACCGTCGATTCAATTTATGTGCATTGCACGGCTCTATATAATTTACTTGTACTTTTGCAGATTGAAGAGTCGTACTTCCAAAAATTATCCAATTGAACTTCCTTTATATATTTTTACAAAAGTTTACATTTTAAATCACCGAAGGATGTCACACAATCAAATTCGCGCAAAAGAAACTAAACTGCGATCTCACTATATCTTTACAGAAACCAAAAGGAAAATCAGTAAATAAAAAAACTTAGAACTGCATCGGCTATAGACGCATCATGGGGCTCCACAAGCATGGTCGTCCTTCCAATTCTACGCAGATGCCACGTAAAAGAACAAGTGCGCTGCCTTTGAAAAATATTCGCACTCACTTGAGAAAACAAGTGCACTGCTGTATTTTCTGTAAAGTGGAGATGGAGCAACCGGTTGAGGGAGGTCAGTACATCCCTTGGCGTCAGGCAGTGTACTGCCTGGTACAAAACACGCAAAGCCTGCCGTCTACAGAATGACGATTTTTTTCTTGTTAATGGATAATTGGACTGCTCATTGCCAAGAGCATATAGAAAAATTATGCATGTACTTAGTATGCAAATATGCGTGTACTGCCGAGTTCATCTGCACAACAATATGCCCATCGGCCCTTCTCTTTTATTTTTTTCAAATTGCTGCAAATTTTTCTGCGATTTGTCTCATGCAAATTACTGAAACATGAAATCAAATATTAGTATACATAACAATTCTGCAACTCTGCAACCAATAGTATGCGACGAATAATAGTAAGATTTTCCTTCGTACTCTGAATTTCGACCACTGTATCTTTTTCTTAAAGATTGCTCTGTAGAGGTAAACACAACGCCCAAGTACCAACAAAAATAAATTCCCGGAGCATATTAATGCTGCAATGTAATTCCTAGGAAACTATGGAGTATGGACAGGTCTTTTTCTTAGTGCGCTCTAACCTCTAAGCACTTCCTGTTTTCAGAAACCGCACAGTATGAACTTGGTAACCTCAGTGTAAACCGTTCCTTCAGAAATCTCACACGCCTTTGAGCTCCATCTGACGTGATCAGTCTTACGTCAAGTCAATTCCGCTGATGATTAAACAACTTGACTCGGGCTCTTGATTGCCTTAGGATCTTTGGACAGTATGATGATGATTTGGCCAGTACTGAAGTCTGAAAAGCCACACGGAATGTATTAGTACTTGCGTTGAAGCCTTCAGGTGTGGTGACTGAATCAAAATTTCCTCGAGGAGCATCAACGACAAAACTGAAGAAGTAATCACCTTTGGACTCCTGTCTTGGTCGAGCTCAATCGTCCAGAGCGGAGGGAGCAATTGTACTTCCAAGTAACAAACATACTTACTGCTGTTAATGTCTAAAAAGAAAGCCTGTACTGCCCGTTGGAGCTCCTGTCACGCGATGTAGCATGGAGGACAGGGGGTTTTGCGACACGATGCTGGAGGTCGCGAGCTCCTCACCGACGGCCTGTAGCCACACTGGCGACAGGGGTGGAGCCAACGACCTCAAGTCGCGCTATCGGAAAAGAGTCATGTCGGCCACCGCGAGTCCCGTCGGCATCTACAAGTCGAGACTGCGTTGGATGTTGCAGGCGGCGCGGGGTACCTGCAGGAGCACGGCGACCCGACGAGGGCGCGGGGACAGGCAAGCGGGCAGGGGCATGGCGTTCAAGCGGCGGCGCGGGATACCGGGGCGCCGTCGGAACCTGCCGGCGGCGGTGAAGCCGTGGAGCCGTGTCGGCCTGCCAGCGGGTAGAGGTTAGGGGAGGGGCTGCGCGTGGGAACCAGGGAGCGGCGCACGAGGATGGGGACCGGCGGCCGGCGGCCGGCGCCGGAATCCCGGCAGCGAGCGGGAGGCCATAGACAGGGGAAGGAGAAGGGGAAGTGGGGATTTGGTGCGTTCGTGAAAGAAGTGGTTCGTTCTTTTTTCCTGGTGCGATCGGTCGTGGCGGCTCCTTTATACAAATAGCGGTGCTCAGAATAATATTCTGAGCACTGGTTTCAAAATAGTGCAACCCTATATATATATATATATATATATATAAATATATATAAATAAGATAAATACTTCCTACCCCTGGGTGTAGTTACACATACAAGTTACACATACCTAACATTTACATACTTAACATACACACATGCAAGTTACACATACCTAACATATATATCGACGCGGATTTTCTAACCAGGTGGCTAGCTGTGCATAGGTAGGCTGCCGTTGGATAAAGGGAGCATGAGTGTTCAACGTAGCAGGTCCTTTAAGTTGTTTGTGAGTTTGTGAGGTGCCAACGCTGTGAGCTTTTCCGTCAGTGCATGCAAAGGCACATAAGGGGCAGGGCAATCTCATGGAATTTGAACGCTAGCATGGATGAGCAAAAGGATCACAAGTAAATCGGCTATCCTCGTCACGTGGAGTTCTGCAAGATTTTTTTGGTGAGACGATTATTGTACATGTCGTTTTGTTGCTTCTATCCATGGAGTTGTTCAAGATTTTTCATGATTCAGCAAAAAAAAAGCACGTGGTTTTTCTTTTTAAATGAATAGGTGGGTAGCAAACAATTTAGCTGCAAAGATGGTTTTTCTGAGTGATTAACTTGGTGTTAATTTTCTGGGTAATTAAATGTTCTAGTTGGCCATGCGATTGGTACTATAGATTTGGGGTACTGCACGTAACCGTGGTCACTTTCCGCGATATGGTGCATGTGATATCAAAAAAATTAGGAAAGAGCAATAATAAACTAGTGATATAAATTCTGTTGGCATAAGAATGTACATACAAGAATGGTGCGGCTAGCCAATAACAAGTAGAAGTTGCAGACGTGAATTGAAACAGTATGTGAATTTGTGTACTAAGGTACAACTAGCATCTATGGAGAAAACCTCATGAAGAGAAAAAGATAGGGATGAACTAAAACATGTAGATTCCCTGATGCTCGGCATCAAGAGGAGCTTGGTCGGAATGGCACCATAGAGGTGGTTGTGGTTGAACCGCAGCCTGGGCATCGCCGCCATGGACTCCGGGATGCTCCCAACCAGCCTAACATCGGACAACTCCAGTGTGGCCAGGCTCGCCATATTCTCCCGGTCGGAGCACATTACACTCCCTCTGAGCGAGTTGTTGGTTGCAGGTCCTTCGGCGACACCATGCACTGCACGAACTACGACAACCCTCCGGTGAGCCTCCAGAGGTCAAGCAGCATGAGCCTCTCGTGATCGGCGAGCTCCGACAGGAGGAGGCTCCCATGGAACAAGTTGTTGCTAGGCCCTTCGAGCTACGGAGGCAGAGACCGGTTAGAAAATACTAGCTCATGTACATGACACAGATTTTGAATATCATCATCAGTCCGTAAAACTGAGCTGAATCACTCAATTTATTACACAGACATGAAAATTGAAAAGAAGATGGGGCAGATACTAGAAGCAGACACGGAAGGGTCACATGTTCAGGTATAGTTTTCTTGGCTTGTCAGGATCGAAATGTAATTCTTGTATTACTGAATGTAAACAACTGGTAGCAGATGTTAAACAGGTTAAACTAATCGTATTATGAGGTTAACCAAATAAAGGTAGATACTTTTAATCACTGGAAAAAAAGGAAACAGTGACAATTCTAGACAGCTATGGTAGGAAACTGCTGCTCAATCTGTAATGAAACGGCAAAATATTAATGTGTCCAGGATCCACAAAAGAAAATAATGAAACCTGCTCCCCAAAGGCTTGAAGGTCACTAATCGATATGATGTAGATCAATTAAAATGGCATTAGTCAAACGAGGTGAAAAATCAATCACATATACAACTAATCAAATCAGCTTAGCTCGAGAATCTTTCACAGAAACAATAAAACCAAACTGCCAAGTCTGTGCTGCATCTAAATTTCCAACGGTTTAGATTTAGAAACATGATAGAGAGGGGCCATGGATCTTGAGCATAAGTTCAGTCTGCGCCCCTGCTACCCGTCTAGCCCATTGACGCGGCCATCAGCCTTCCGCCATGGTCCAGTCAGCAGGGGCTCAAATCGGCAGAGAAAAAAGGAAGCTCGTCACTGCGTCTTGACACGTAGCTGCTCCTCCTTCAAATCCCAAAAAACAGCAACTAAAACATCCACCTAGAAACTGATCGGAAAATAGGATGTGAAGCAAATCCACGTAATGCTAAAGTTCTAGAACTAAACTAAAATGATAAACTCTGCGAAGGTGGATGGTAGGACATCGGTGAGCCCCAGATCAATAGCTGGCACCGACTCCAAAAGTTTTTGTCTCCAAAAAAAAGCAAACCTAATTCGAGTAAGAGACAGGAATTACAGCACATTTGAATCCAAAATTGTTGGAGCTGGAGCAACATATCAGACTCACATTCTAGTTTTTCCAAAACAACACGTTAAACAAACAAATCCCATTTGGATTTTTCCAGTGAGCACAACAAAGAAAACTCAACATAGACATGTTCCATCAAACGGTGAAGACATTTAAAAAATAACGAGGTGAAATAAATTTGGATCCAGAAAAATGGGTCAAGCTCAAATGCTAAATAGTCTGCACATGCTCCCGCCCGCCGTAGATGGTGCTCACTACGCTCCAGGCGCCCAGGCGGTCGACGCAGTCTGCTGCCCCAAGCAGGGCTTGTGCTGTGTTTTTTTCCCTGCTCAAGAACATTCGTGCAACAGAATATCATAAAGAAAAAAAAAGATAGGAAGAAACAAGAGGAGGAGGTGGCATGGATCTTGAGTACCAAGTAGAACCGTGCAGCAAAAAATATACAATCTGGATTTACATCACGGACGTGATTAGTCTGTACATCCAAGTCAAAAAAATTCAGAAAAGATAGAAGAAACGGAGGTGGTCATCAACGAAATTCCAGTACGGAAGCGCATAGATCTTGAGAATCAAGATGAACACTTCATAAAATGGGATCTGGATCAAAATATATTACTAGATAATTAACAGAACTTTTCCCTCATAATCTTTACCCTTTATTTGAATGATCATGGGATCTGGATCGAAAGACACCATGTAAAAAAATCAACAACAAACTGAATCCATTGAACAGTGATGCAAAATCCAGATCTAGAAAAGGACGAAGAACACCCAGATCGAAAAAATACAGCGACCGACCTCGCTCGTGCCTCCGGCCCGGCGTCTCCCTCACCACACTACCACTTCGGCGCTGGGACATCGACCGGCTGCGGCAGACCGGAGGGGCACGGTTGGTTTGGCAGAGGGGAAGGAGAGAGGAAGATAAGTTTTCCTCGGTGGGTTGCGAAGAGAGAGAAAGTAACTCGATGGGTACCAAATCACCTCGCAGCAAAAAAACCACGCATAAAAAAGGTGTACGTGAGTGTGCTCTTGATGTAACGGCTTATACTGCCGACGTCAAGAATTTCGCTGGCTCCCTATATCATCAAGTGTGTATATCAACGGTTAGGACCCCATGGGTAGCTAGCCATGTGGGCATCTGGCTATTTCCCACATATATATATATACACGTATCAGTGTACGTACACCTTAGGTATGCAATACCTTAGGTATGTATCACTTGAGTATGCATATCTTAGGTATGTATACCTTAGGTATGTGTAACTTCAGTCAACGACACTGAAAATATGTCTGCTTTGAAACTTCAGTCAATCCAAATGAAGTATATACCAGCATTAGCTGAACTAACACAAAAAGTCAAGCATACGACTATACTAGGCATCAATACATGGTAGACGTAATTGAAAAACATATGTACTTCGTTAACCACCAATTTTACATGGTACACTTAAATAGTGGCCCACTATTACCAAATGTGTATTGCTGCGTGGGGATAAAACAGAGTGAAGATACAGAGTAGATGACGCTGATGACGGGAGCGAGGAGCTGGCTCTCTGGCTTGCCGGTGGTGCCACGAGGGAGGCCAGCGCCATCGATGATCAACGGGCGGCCGTGGAGCCCGTGATTCCGCTGCTCTTCGGGGTGCACACGGACGTTCTCTTTTGCTCGCGCGAAGTAAAGGCCTGGCTATGAAAAAGTTCAGAAGTGTGTGACGCGGCAGCTCAAGTGGAGGCACAAGACGTCACCGGCACCGCCGCCGGGATGCAGGGTACTCGTCAGCATGTGGCACGGGGTGAGGAGTGAGGAGGGACGACGGAGCGATCGGAAGGTGAGGGGCGCCACGGGCCTCCCGGCCGTGCTTCCCCGGACGGCCCTGTTCGCGAAGATCGAGTTGGCGCACGCGGAGCACGATGTGGGTCGCTCCCGGCTGCGTGTGAGGAGGTGGATTTCTGGCGACCGCGCGGTGGTCTCGCGCCGGTAGAGGAGCAGCAGGGATGGCACAGAGTCCTTTCTCCGGATGGGGAAGAGCAGGCCAGCCGTTGTTGCACGTGATGTAGCCTGTTCGGCTGCGCGTGGATGCGGGGAAACGGGGCGGCCGGGGAAGGTCATGGTCGTCGGCGGGAGAGCTTGATCCGAGAGGGAGCTAGGGGAAGAAGAGGACACGGGAGATCTGGCCGGCGTACATGCCGGCGGCACACCGGAGCCTAGCACGGCGCCTCACGAAACCGGAGGAAGCTCCCGGGGAGGCGGAGGGCGGGGAGGTCCAGTGGATGCGAGGTGCCGGGCCGGCGGAACCAATCCATCCGGCGGCGGCCGGGGCAAGATCGGGGAGGATGGGAAGCCGGATCGATCGGGCTTGTGGGTTGCGGGAGGATGGCTGCGTGGGTTTCCTAGTGGTTTCGGTCGGTTTTTTTTTCACGATCGCTCTATATAGGGCCGGGTGGTGCTCAGAATAATATTCTGAGCACCGGTTTCAGAATAGTGACCAGCACTATTCTGCAACCGGTTGCAGAATAATATTCTGAGCACCGACTTGTACTTTCCTGGACACAAGGTTGTACTTCCCGGATAACAGGGTTCAACTTTCCGTCGAACTTACCCGAACTTCCCGTTTTCTGCAGAGGTACTGATTATACCTAGAGTTTCTCAACCATTTGTCGGAACTATGCAAATGATATACCGTTGGATAGATAATGAAAAACCGCAACTTTTTCATGTTCACACTTTTCACAGATTTTGCACGGTTTAAATTTAATTTTGAAAATACGAAAACGCTTCTATATGGCCAGAAAACGAACTTTTAGTTCGATTTTCGAATCGCTTATCGAAACTGTTCAAATGATATACCGTTGGAAAGATAATGAAATTGCGCAACTTTTTCATGTTTTACGTTTTATCGAAATCCTCACAGTTTTTGAACAATTTTAAAAATACCAAAATTCGGACGTACTCAAAAAACGAGCGTACAGTAATTTGGATGATTTGTTTCAACCGTATGTCGGAATGATGCAAATGATATGGCGTTGGAAAGCTATGGACTAGGCGCAACTTTCTTATTCCAATTGTTTTCTCTAATTCCTTATAGTTTAAGAGAATAACTCGAATTACTGTCCGCCCATTTTATGTGACGAGCACCGAATGATTTTCCCCGCGATTTCCATGCGATATATTTAAACAATGCAAATGATATACGGTTGGAAAGGTGTCAAAATGGCGCATCTTTTTCGTATCTACCATTTTTGCCAAATCCGAACGGTTTAAAATTAATTTTAGAAGTTTTGAAATCATGTTTCCGGTGTATTTTGTTGGATAACGGTTTGAATTTGATTGATTAGATCCATTTATTTGTTGTAAAACGTTGTAGGTAATGAAATTAGACATATACTCTATCATATAAAGCTTTTGGTGACAATGATTGAAGTGGTTGGTGATCAAATCGATGAGATTTGAACAATAGATTTCCGCCCCGTAAAAACAGAGCATTGAACTTTCCTCGACACGAACTTGCACTTCTAGGGCAATGCGGTTGTACTTCTCGGCGCTGTTTCACGAAAGTGTTCAGTAAAATGACTATAAGTTTCTCATACGGCGTACGTTTGAGGTCCATGGCCACACAAAATGCTCAGCACAACCACACACATCTGAACTTCCCGCGACATGTCCTTGTACTTCCTGGCCTTCGTGGTTGTACTTCCTCGAAATGTTTTGATACTAGTGTGTTTTATAAAAACTAGCATGTGTGCTTCGAAATGATAATTTTAGATTGTCCCTATATTCTATTTAAGAGATTCTGTACTTCCTGGATCCTAATATTTGAACTTCACAATGTTGCTATGTGAACTTATGTGGGGGTATTTTCTTGATGTAATTACCGCTTGTACTTCCTGTTGTCTCCGCCTGTACTTCTCGGAAGCACTGCTCGTACTTCTTTGCAGATGACGGGATTATTTTGTTTTTCCTACATTTGGACTTTGTCGGGTTTCTTATACTTCCTATATTAAGTGGGTGTATTGCTCGTGTCGAATGGTTGTACTTCTCATTGTCAAGTATATGAACTTCCTGACGGGTGATGGGATTATTATTGTTTTTTTGCTATGTGAACTTATGTGAGGGTATTTGCTTTGAACACTTTTAATTCATGTAATTACCGCTTGTACTTCCCGTTGTCTCCGCCGCACTTCTCGGAATCATTGCTCGTACTTCCTCGCAGATGACGAGATTATTTAGTTTTTCCTACATTTGAATTTTGTTGGTTTTCTTGTACTTCCTATATTAAGTGGATGTACTTCTCGTGTCGGCTGGTTGTACTTCTCGTCGTCAATTATATAAACTTCCACGCACGTGATGGGATTATTTTGTTTTTTTCTACATTAGGATTTAGCCATTTTTGTTGCACTTCTTATATTAAGTAGGTGCACTCGCCCTCAATTTTTTTCACGAGGGGGTCCGAACTTCCGAAACCGAAAGAATGTACTTACCAAAGCATCAATACTTGTACTTTCCGCTCTCATATTCCGTACTCCCATATTAGTGATTTTAATATTGTTTTAGCACTTCACACGGTCCGTTAGTTGCGGACTATCAATTTCTTTTTACTTGTAGTGCCGATAGAAAATAGGTGCACCGCACAACACTTGTACTTCATAAATCATTTGTTCGTTTCTCTTGTTAGTCACACTGCCATGTTTAGGGTACTTGTACTTACTGTATCTAATAGTTGTACTACCCGAAATAAATATCGTAGCTGAAATATGTACTAGAAAATGGGAAAAAGTAATTTGCAGCAAAAACTAAAAACGGTCATTGAAATGCAGGTGAAGCGGTACTAGACAGAGGGGGGGGGGCAGCTAGCAGCAGTGCCACATGCACACACAAAGACGAAGCAAGAGGGTAAACTGTCCGAGATGTGAGTAAATAGGGATACTCTCGTGCGAGGAAACAGCGGCACAACACTCCGGCTGCAGACAACGAAAGACAACCTCGTGTCTCCTCAAATCAGTGGTGCAGCGCCACCCTGAACTCCGCCCTCATATTTTTTTTTTCTTTTACCTCAAATAATCATAGTTTGTACTTCTCAAAATTTCCCCCCATATATTATTTTCGTTTTTCTCAAATTTGCCAATTGAACTTCCCCCAGTTTTCTTCTTTACCTCAAATAATGATGGTCTGTACTTCTCAAATTTTGCCAATTGTACTTTGATAGGCTGCAATAGGAACTTCAAAATTTATAACACGCGTATACTGATCAGGGCCGGCCCTGGGGAGGGTCTGGCGGGGCGGCCGCCCCGGGCCCGTAAAAATTAGGGGCCCAAATTTTTTACATAGGTTTACTATATATTGCAGAAAAACAATTAATATTTTTAGAAGCGCTTGGATCTACACTTTGGGCCTTTCCTTTTCCTTTTAGTTTCCGATCCGGCGGGCCGGCCAGGAATCCCACTCAGCGCACGTACGAGTCGAGTCATACGATGGTACCAAAGGTCGCCTCGATACCATACGGAATAGAAACGTCGCTTCATAGCCTCGCCTAGGCGGTTTCCTGCTCTCCCGATCGTGACTGCTGATCGCCGACCACACACGACGATCGATCTGCTTCCCTGCCTGTTGGTCCGCCGGCCGCCGCAGTCCCAATCCGGCAGTCCCCTGTACCCAATCAGGCAATCACCGAATATGCATAGACGATTAAGATAGAAGGTAAGAACGACCTGCGTTCTCTTGGAATTCTACTATCTGCTCTAATTCGCGTTCTAAATTTTAATTAGTAGTTGTTGTTCGTATTTGTAGGAGCGAGGTTAACTGATTATGGCGGCTTAATCCGGTGCTAAGAAAAGAAGAAGGAAACAGCAAAAAGTTTGAAGAAGGATTTGATGTTGTCTGCCAATGATATTGCATCTGGGCTGGGTGTAGAGCAATCAATTCATGTAAAGTGTCATGCTTCGAGGAAAAAGCAATTTGATGAAACTGAATGCGAGGAAGCAATCTTTCAAGCTGAGGAGGATTTTGGTTATGGTCGATATGGCGACCACATCTTTGGAGCGTAGATTTGAAGAACTCCAGTCATTCAAAAGTATGTTTAGATTTTTAATTAGTTCCAAATCCTTGAAATCGTAAAAAACTTATAGTAAGAGGGGCCCAAAATTTTAGTTTCGCCCGGGCTTTCGAAATCTCAGGACCGGCTCTGATACTGATACAGATGCGTGTACACAGTTCGTGTATACTGATACAGACGCGCCAGCCCCGAGTACTATTCTACATGCCCAACGTGCAACCACTTCTCACATCATTTGAGAGGCGTGCTCTAAACATGGCTCTAGAGACGTCGGAACTGAAGGGATAATGCCTCTGAATTGACAAAACGGCATGAGATCTGTACGCCATTTCCCTACATTGCCAGACTGAATTCTGAATAAGCGAGATAGCTGGCAAAGTGAGGCAGTGATATTTTAACATCTTCTAATTTGACCTTTTGTTGCACATCACCGCCAGTTATGCTCTATTGCAGATAATGAAAAAAGGGATTTCAAGATAAAATTTAGTCGAAAATTATTCGTTTCTTTTTTCTTACGTTGTAACGCACAGGTAAATTTCCTACAGAAGAAAATAACTGTACGCGCAAAATAATAGTGCCGACATCCTAGAGGCTCATTTCTAATATGTGTGATATGAATGAGACTTTGATAAGAAAGGACTTGGAACCTTATCCTCTTCCGTTCCTGTAGCAAGAGGCGATTTCTTGGGCGACTCCGGCCAGACCACCTCACCGCCGTCAGGTCGGCGATTTCCTCACCCTCCATCGGCCGTTTTGACAGCGGGAGGATGGGGAAATCCCGATCCACGGCGTGTATATAGTGTAGGTTTGGTTAGGGCTACCGCCGCCGGCTCTCTGGACGAGGTGGAGCAGCCGGGCTGGTTTGTGGGGGGGGGGGGGGGGGGGGCGTCTTCTTCTCTGGCGGTGTTGCACTGCGGTGCGCCGGCGTCGTCGGCCTTTCTTCCTCGCGGCCGTCGGTCTTCGGATCGGGTGCGCGTGGTTCTCCCGGGCCGGAATCCGTGGACGGTGGATCTCGGCGCTTAAATAAGTTGGAGGTGATGCTGTGGTCCGCTGCTGTGCGTCGGCGTCGATGGCGGCTCAAGGTGCTGGCTCTTCGGAGCACGTGAAGTTCGACTACCCCACCGCCGCGGCTCCGATTCCAAGGCACAAGCGGAGCTTTGGCGATGGCCTGCCGAAGAAGGCCTTATCTGTATTTTTTATGTTTCTTTGGACTTTTCTGTAAGATCTCAGCAGTAATATCAGTTTTCTTTTCGGCAAAAAAAAAAGAATGAGACTTTGATAATGAAAAATAATTAAAACAAAGTATTAGCCCCTGTACCATATCTGTAATTATGTTGCGCAAATAAAATATCCGATAGCAAAACAACACAAGTACAAGTGATCAATTTTTTGACATCCGAGACTACGTACCTCTCAACGACACCGAAAATATGTCCGCTTTGAAACTTCAGTCAATCCAAATGAAGTATATACCAGCATTAGCTGAACTAACACAAAAAGTCAAGCATACGACTATACTAGGCATCAATACATGGTAGACGTAATTGAAAAACATATGTACTTCTGTTAACCACCAATTTTACATGGTACACTTAAATAGTGGCCCACTATTACCAAATGTGTATTGCTGCGTGGGGATAAAACAGAGTGAAGATACGAGTAGATGACGCTGATGACGGGAGCGAGGAGCTGGCTCTCCGGCTTGCCGGTGGTGCCACGCAGGGAGGCCAGCGCCATCGATGATCAACGGGCGGCCGTGGAGCCCGTGATTCCGCTGCTCTTCGGGGGTGCACACGGACGTTCTCTTTTGCCTCGCGCGAAGTAAAGGCCTCGGCTATGAAAAAGTTCAGAAGTGTGTGACGCGGCAGCTCAAGTGGAGGCACAAGACGTCACCGGCACCGCCGCCGGGATGCGTGGTACCGTCGGCATGTGGCACGGGGTGAGGAGTGAGGAGGGACGACGGAGCAGTCAGAAGGTGAGGGGCGCTACGGGCCTCCTGGCCGTGCTTCCCCGGACGGCCCCGTTCGCGAAGATCGAGTTGGCGCACGCGGAGCACGATGTGGGTCGCTCCCGGCTGCGTGTGAGGAGGTGGATTTCTGGCGACCGCGCGGTGGTCTCGCGCCGGTAGAGGAGCAGCAGGGATGGCACAGAGTCCTTTCTCCGGATGGGGAAGAGTAGGCCAGCCGTTGTTGCACGTGATGTAGCCTGTCGGCTGCGCGTGGATGCGGGGAAACGGGGCGCTGGGGAAGGTCATGGTCGTCGGCGGGAGAGCTTGATCCAAGAGGGAGCTAGGGGAAGAAGAGGACACGGGAGATCTGGCCGGCGTACATGCCGGCGGCACACCGGAGCCTAGCACGGCGCCTCACGAAACCGGAGGAAGCTCCCGGGGAGGCGGAGGGCGGGGAGGTCCAGTGGATGCGAGGTGCCGGGGCCGGCGGAACCAATCCATCCGGCGGCGGCCGGGGCAAGATCGGGGAGGATGGGAAGCCAGATCGATCGGGCTTGTGGGTTGCAGGAGGATGGCTGCGTGGGTTTCCTAGTGGTTTCGATCGGGTTTTTTTTTTCACGATCGCTCTATATAGGGCCGGGTGGTGCTCAGAATAATATTCTGAGCACCGGTTTCAGAATAGTGCAACCCTATATATATATATATATATATATATATATATATATATATATATATATATATATATATATATATATATATGGGAAATAGCCAGCTAACATGGGGCATAGCTGTGCATAGTGATCTAACCGTTGGATAAGCTCTATAGGGATTTTTCACCACACATCTAAACTGACGGCGTTAGTACATTTTTCCCCACCAAACACACAAACCACTTGTCCCGCACCGCACGCAGACGACTATCTCTATCAGTATCCATAGTTTCCAGCTCAAAAAAAAAAGTATTCATACTTTCCCACCGCACCCATCCCCACCACCGGCCGATACCGCCGGCCGTCGACGTTCGCCTCGACCGTGCGCCGACTGCCGGCGTCCCCTCCACCACGCGCCGCACTCCGGGAGCCCCTTGCGTGCGCTTTTTCCCCTCGCGTTCCTCCTGGCCACGCCAGGATGTCCTGCGCCGCCGGGGAAGTCAGCTATCGGGGAGGCGTCGCCCAGCCTCAAGCTTGCTTTGGCGGCACAGCGGATGCAGGATGCGGAGTTGAGCGCTGGACGGCCCGCGTGCTGGAAGAGTAGTGGGCATTTGCTGCATTTTTCGGATTTTTCGGCATGGCTGTTTTCCTTTGATATGATTTTTTTTTCAACCCCTTTTTCTCGATCTGGAGACTGCTTTTTTTTCCCCATCCGAAACTCATGTCTTTTGTGCGCATCAGCGCATGGTTCCGATCAAGATCCCATTTCCATGTTCATTTATGACCTGGATTTGCTTCCCCAGGCGGTGTTGATTTTTTTTTTTGTACATATAATATACCGTTGGATTCATATGGAAATTTCGCAACTTTTTCGTGTTCATTGTTTTCCCAAATTCTATATTATTTAAAACTAATTTTTAATATACAAAACAACGTTTTCGCGGATTTCCCTTTTTTCGTGCAGTTTTGGGGGTTTAATTTTCAAACGGTTTATCAGATTTATGCTTATGATATGGCGTTGGAAAGCTGTTGACTAGGCGCAAATTATTCATGTAGGAAGTTTTTCCAAATTCTTTACGGTTTAGGAGCAGATTTGAAAATACGTGATTCCGCTTTCCGATTTTCTCTGTTTTTCGTACTGTTTTTTGGAGCTTATTTTTGATCCACTTGTCGGAATGTTTCAAATGATATTGTGCTGAAAAGATATTGATTAGGCGCAACTTTTTCATGTTGAACTTTTTTTAAAATTCTAAATGGTTTAAGTTTAATTTTAGAAATACACACAAGCGGACATAACACCGACACAAGAACATTTTGAAATAGGCTCATCCAGATTGATTAGATGCGGCATTGCGGTGTGTTGGAGTATTAGTAGAGTTATATTAGTGCTAATTGTACATAGCTCCGGTCGATTTGCGCAATGAGAGGTCGTACGAAGGATTTCTATGTGTATCATTTCCGCCCAGAAAAATATAGTACACGAGCTACTCGATTATGGAAGTGAACTTCCCGATATCCCGATTGTGAACTTCCGGTCGGGTTATAGAAATTACAAGCATGTTCAAAATGAACTTCCTACATGTTCAAAGTGAACTTCCATAAACTTCACTAGTGGTTTTAGGTGAACTTCACTAGTGTGTATAGTATGATTGAGATGAATTTTCATAGCATTTAAATTTAAGTTCCATTTTTTCTAGAGAAGTGTCATACCAAAATAACATGGGGCAGACTGACATCCCCAAAACATTGTTTGTGAACCTCCCTCTTAAAACGTAGTGAACTAACATGATAAAACAGTGATTTGCACATTTACATGTGTGTATTGAACTCCCCGTATATAGGAAGAGACAATAGAGCTTCCGGACAAATAGAGGAGTATTGCTCGTAAATGCTGATAACGAAGGAAAACATGAACTCCTTGAAAAAAGGGTTACAATTTTTTTCTCAAGATACACCTGCACTTCTCGAATGCAAGAAACGAGCTTCTCGAAGTCAAAAAATGAACTTGCAAAGTGTGCTGCACTCGACCAAACTTTGTCAAAACAAAACATTAACACATAGCATGTGTATTAAATTAAAGAATTAAACTCGCACATACACATGGCCTGCTGCACTTTGGAAGTCATATAGCGGGCAGTTCACAAATCATCAGGTCGAAATACACAAGCAGCCACCTTTTGCAGTTCAGAAGTTGGTGTAGTTCAATCTCATGTGCACAGTTTTCACATTACAGGGGATGGAGCTGCACATGCTTGCAGCAGATAGTGATGTGAATTCCCTCGGTGGTGGACACTGAACTCCCTCTGTGGGCGACAGTGACTATCAAACAAGCTAGCTAAGCATGGGTTTATCGAGCTGGATGGCTTCGACGATGCAGCGGGCTAGGAGCTTCAGTGTGTGTACCGGGGCAAACTGCTACTCTGTGGGAAGCAAGCTGTTGTTGCCTGGGAAGTGAACTGTTGCTCCGTATAGCCGCCACAATGCTGGACTCAAGTAGAATCCTCCTGGATTTTTTTCACCCTGTGCTATCCAACTTCCACTAAGGCGTCGTTGAGAAATAATCCACCAACAATCTCCAGCACGTGTGTTGTTGAGTTTTCCTGATTGGTCTAGAGCAAGCAATTATTTACAACTTCCTCACAGCCTGTGAATTTAAAAACAAAGAGTGATTAGTAAGATTTGTTTAGTATTCATGTGCAATAAAATACCTACCAAAATTTCAAGCGAACACTGACGGGAAACAAGCTAGAATAGGCATCAAATTGACAGTAAAAACAAGCAAGAATAAGCATGTGTTTTCTTAATGTGTTCCCCTGTTTCAATTAATATTCCATTTATCTCGCATCTCTCTTCTTCTCAATAATTGCACAGAACAAAAATTACATGGAAGTAGTTGATTACACATTAAAGCTTTGGATTTGAAGTGAACCTCACCGTTAGTGAACTGCTTTAAATAATCATGCAAACTGCTATTTTTAAGTATTTTCAATCAGAGTTAATACAAGTACCGGTGGTCAATAAACCTTCAACTTATACGCGGATAAACTGAACTTCACGGCAATATAAAGCCTTACTTCAATAGAGAGAGAAAGTGAACTTCAGCAATAAAATGAACTTGCCCAGAAAATGAACTCACACACATGAGTAAAAGAACCTCGAGACGGCAATGTTTGCGAGGCTAACACGAAGCTATTATGTGCACCGTACAAATGAACTTGCCAGGTTTCGTTTTTTCCATAAGAAACGAGAGAACACAAACGAGAAAAAGAGACAGAACAATGTTTCAGAAGTAGAAATCAACAGTTGACAAACCTTAAGATGGAGCTGTAGAGAGCGATGTGAAGCCCGCTGGACTCTCGAGGATACGCGAGTGAACCCCCAGTGTAGCTACATTTATGCACATGAAACTTTACACTATCAAAAATTAATAAAATAATAGTCCATCTAGCAAGAATATCTAAAGTAAAGTAGCAGGAGATGTGAACCTCACGAATTAGGAGAAATGAACTCCACGGATTAGGAAAAGTGAGCTCTTCATCTCCGCACCTTTATTCTTTTTGTGCACTTGTGCTCGGCTGCTTCACGCAATGAAGAGCATGACTTGAAGTGACAATCGTAGGAGCCAGCCGCAAGAACTCACAGCTTGTTGCAATGCTGCTTGTGGGTACTGTGATGATAGTTAATTAAGTCATATAAAAAAAGCAAACTTCACATATGGAAAAAGGTGCACTACGCCAATCAAGTAATGTGAACTTCAAAAAAGAAATTTCACGAGATCTTATTAGCATAAAAATCACAAACTCAAGTGCAGGCTTGTGAAGCTTTGTAGGTTTCAGCTACTTTTGAGATTAGTACTCGCTAAATTAGTTGCAAAAAAATGTCAAATTGTTCTGCTTTTTTTCTACGATATTAATTTGTACAGACTGCTCTGGGCAAAATATAGATCTTTCTTAGTGTTAAGAATGAGTATAACAGCATAGAATAGGGAACAGGAATGGAATCTTGAATGGATATGCATAGTTCACTAGATAATTACCTTAAGTTTTAGCGTTGAAATCCCCATGGAGTATTACCGGATGATCATGACACGTTTTAGATATAGCATAGTAGGCTCAGTCAAGTAGTGTTCCTTACATATAACAAAAAAGGCAGCATAAGGATACTAGTAGACAGTGGTAGATGGTTAAGATCAAACGAAATACTAGACAATGCTTTTGTACATCAAAACAAGATTGCAGCAATATGCATTTTTTGTTTAAATGAAGTTCATTTTATTTGCGGAGTGAACTTCACTTTTACAAAAGTGAACTCACCATTACCATTTTAGCGCCGTAATGGTTGGATCGACATGACATTGCTTCTTGGTGTATGTGATGGTGGCCGAGGGTTCTTCGAGGCCTTCCTTAATGGCTGGTAGCCTGGTACTAGGATGAGACCAACAAAAGACTAGTAATAATCAAGAAACTAACATTTGATTGCCTTCAGGTTCGAGCACAGAAACTCGGTAGCAACTTCTTAGAAACTCTGTCACAACTATACCTATTTGTGTCCAGACTGCAGGTATGTGCAAGTGCAATGATTTACTTTAACATTCTAAAATTTTACAACACAGAGTGAACTGCCCGGGATGTATGGAGTGCACTTCCCTGATGTATATGATGCACATGAAATGGACTCCCGCAAAATAAAAAGAGTGAACTTGCCATTTTGAACAAAGTGAACTGTGAGTAGATCTGGAGCGAAACCAACTTAAGAATTTAAAAAGAAATTTCACAATAAGGTGAATTGGACCAACAGAACTTCCCAAAAATTAAATGCGAACTTCGCAATGGGTTTAACCCAACTCGTTAACCAAATGTAAATATTTTTACTACCTCACATGAAATACTAAACTTGGCGGGAGCGAAGTAGACTTTCTACGCGGAATAAGTATGAACCGAACTTTCTAACAAAATAAATATGAACTTCCAAAAGAAAAACCAACCAGTCTTTTGAAATACACTCCCAAATAAATCAAGTTTTGTTTTACTGAAAGTGGACTGCCCAGAATCAAGTTTATTTTGTCTTGGAAAAGTTCTACCTTTTTGCTCTAGAATTAAATTGTACAGAGAGCTCTGGGCAGCATATAGACCTTTCTTAACGTTAAGAATGAGTATAAACACATAAGAATAGGTACTTCGAATGTAATCCTGAATGCAAGTATAAATTGTTCACTAGTTAATTACCTTAAGTGTAGTGTTGAAATACCCGGAGAGTATTACTAGCACGTCTGGAGGTATGGGGGCACGAGAGGTAGATCACGGAATGAACTTTTTTATGTCTTATAGAAATGAGTTGGTTTTATTATTTACAAATCCAACTTGAGTTATTTTGTACCGATTGAACTTCAGTTTATTTGCGGAGTGAACTTCAATCTACACTCGTTCAAATTGAATTTTACGGGAGTCCACGCCGGCGCTAGTTCACACTAGCGCTCACGGGAGTTTACAGCAGTGGAGGTCTCCCACCGGTGCGGCGATAGAAGGAGAGGACGGACAGGAAACAAATGGGGTCTGCCTTCTCCCTCAAATAAAACAACGCCAAAAGCAGTCATGGTTATGCAAAGAAATATATACTCAACTCCAAGAATAACCTAGAGGCAGACTATAACTACAGAAGGAAATCCACAGAAGGAAATGGAAGCTAAATAACTACAGAAAACACATACCTAATAACTTAAAGCCGGAGCTTGATGGTTAGAACAGCCAAAACGACAAAGCCGTCCATCCAATTTTCGCACCCAGAGTCATGCTCTTTCTTCCAGAACCGGTGCAGCATATCTGAAATGACACTTTCTTTAAGCTTATGCCAAACTCAGCCAAAACAACCAGCCAAACAAGAATAGCAGTATGTATATAACAAACTCTGTAGTGAACCTTGCAGACAAACTCTGTATGAACCTTGCAGACAAGAAAACTTGCATTTTAAATAAAAGCGAACTTCACATTTTGGTGTTTATGTGGACAAGCGAACTTGCATTTTAAATAAAAGCGAACTTCATCTTTTTGTGCATATGTGGACAAGCGAACTTGCATTTTAAATAAAAGCGAACTTCACATTTTTGTGAAGCGAGCGTGCATTTTAAATAAAAACGAACTTGCATTTTAAATAAAAGAGAACTTCACATTTTTGTGCTTATGTGGACAAGCAAGCTTGCATTTTAAATAAAAGCGAACTTGCATTTTTAATGAAAGTGAACTTCACTTTATTGTGCTTATGTGGACAAGCGAGCTTGCATTTTAAATAAAAGCGGACTTGCATTTTAAATAAAAGTGAACTTCACATTTTTCTGCTTATGTGGCGAGCTTGCATTTTAAATAAAAGCTAACTTGCATTTTTATAAAAGTGAACTTCACTTTTTTACATGTCAACAGACAACGACTTGCAGTACACAGGCGTCCAGCAGCTTGTCCAACGAGCATGGCGTGCTCACGGGACTGTAGCCAAGCAAGCGAAACTTTGGAGCCTCATCATTGGAAATATTGACATTTTGATGGGGCCTATGCAAAGAAGATAAAAGAGAACCATCATTTGCTTGTGGAGTGAACTACGACCATTTTAAATCTTATTTTGCTAATTGAACTGCCTCTGCGAATTTAGTGCACTGCTTGAAATAATCAAGCGAACTCATATTTTTAATTAGTCATGAGTGAGTTAGTAATTGTGGGATAGGCAAACTGCCCCAAATCAAATTGGTGAACTACCGATATGAATTTATAAACTGTCGAGAGCATACTCTCCAGAATGAACCAACTTAACTGACCTTTTCTCATGTTTTTATCGACACAAAAATGAACCAACTTTTAATTGTTTTTAGCTGAAACTATAAGACAACCTAAACAAACTCCAAAAACTGGAAATTGAACTAATCTGAGCGATGCGAATTTCTTTTCGTATCGCACTGAACTTCTGTACTGTTTTTTTTTTGCTTTCATGAGTAAAGATATCCGATTCTCACGGGCATATCAACAAGCGAGATAATGAGCAAATGATATACTATTGCACGAGCGATTATGAGCTTGGAGGAGAAGGGCCGAGATGTGTATATTTTAACTACCTCTTCCATGAATAAAGTTACGCTATTTGTGTTCCTAGTATTCAGCAAAGCCAGTAAAACCAGACAAGCACTAGCAGTTCACTGTGGAACGAACTTCGTGAAATCAAAAGACTGAGCTTCTGAAATTATTTATGTGCAGTCTGATCATTCAAACTTTAATCAATCTAATACACAAGCCATCGACAGTTAAAAATCAGTACACCCCCAACAAAAAATTGTAAAATTAACAAGCATCAAATCCTTTGCCAAGAAAATACTAGTCCAGTGAACTAGCACAAGTAAATCACACAGAGCGTACAGCCCCATCCTAAATGAGAGGCGTGCACCCAACAGAGAAAAACTCTACACCCTACAGAGGAACACGTCTTGCTGCTACTAGCCTGCCGCAGCACCTCCTCCGGAGACGAACTCCATTAGCAGAGCGAGCGGATCACCGTAAATCAGCGGGGTAAAACGAAGAAGGCACGTTCCTCCAATCCATTTCGCACGGACACAACCCGGAGACTAGTAACCAACGGGACAAAAACAACACAAAAAACTATGGGTGCAGCAAAAGAGCAGGTGCGAGGCACGGCGAGAGGAGACGGGACCTTGGGAGAGGAGTCGGATGACGGCCTCGTCGGGGTCCATGCTGCAGTCCCGCAGCGCCGCGTAGATCTCCGCGTCGGGGCGGCTGACGATCTCCTTGAGCCCCTGCACTAGCTTCCGCGCGGACGCCGGAACCGGCCCCGCCGCCGCGGACGAGCCTCGCCCTCCCCCTCCGCCCCCGCCGCTCATCCTCGGCACCCGCGGAACCGCCGCCAAATTAAGCAGTAGCTCCCTCCCACGAGGCGCGTGCGCAAGAGCTGTCGTGGGCCGCCTGGAATCTGGTCTTCCGTCGTGGGCGAGGGAAGCGGGGCGCCGACGGTCGCCGGAATCGGTTGGAGAGGGCAGCGGGGCGCCGCCTGTCTACGGGATTGGAGTCGAGGGCAACAGAGTGAGGGATCTGGATGTGGGTTGACCGGTTCAGGGCGGGGGCGTGGACTGGCCAGGTGGAGTGGCCGGTTCGAGAGTAGAAAGCAAAGCGGGAATAGGGTCCGGTTCGGGAGTAGAAGCTAAGCGGGAATAGGGGGTTCGAGAATAGCTATTCTAGAACCCCTCTTAAGGGGGGTTCGAGAATAGTTGGGCTCTATATAGGAAGCTCAATTGGGGCACCTAGGAGCATGGGCACCAAACGTGTATTTCGTACATACTTGGAGTGTACGTGTCTAAATTACACATACCTAAGATTTACATACCTAACATATACACATACAAGTTACACATACCTAACATTTACATACTTAACATACACACATGCAAGTTACACATACCTAACATATATATAGACGTATCAGTGTACGTACACCTTAGGTATGCAATACCTTAGGTATGTATCAATTGAGTATGCATATCTTAGGTATGTATACCTTAGGTATGTGTAACTTAGGTATGTATACCCTCATGTATGTGTACTACAAAGCAAAAATACGCGTATCTACGTATGGTACCCGGGCACCTAGGAGCACCAGTTAATTTACCCACCAGTTAATTTACAAAGCAAAAATACGCGTATCTATATATATATATAGGTCTGCTATTCTCGAACCGGTTCGAGAATAACTATTCTCGAACCCTTTCTGAACTTCCGCGTGTTTCACAAGTGAACTTCTCGACGGAATACCAGAATTGCATATTCGTGCAGACAGTATTTTCATGTTGATTTTCAAACCGCTTATCGGAATGATGCATATAATATACCGTTGGATTCGTATAGTAATTTCGCATCTTTATCTTGTTCATTGTTTTTCGAAATTCTCTATTGTTTAAAAATAATTTCGAATATACAAAACAACATTTTCGCGGATTTCAGCAATTTCGTGCAGTTTTTGAGATCTAATTTCCAAAAGGTTCATCGGATTGATGCATATGATATGTCATTGGAAAGCTATTGACTAGGCGCAACTTTTTCATATAGATCGTTTTCTCCAATTCTTTATAGTTTAAGAGCAGATTTGAAAAAGAAACATGATTCTACTTTCCGGAACACTAGAATTACATATTTATGCGGACAGTAATTTTAATTTAATCTTTGAATCGCTTATCGGAATGATTCATATAATATACCGTTGGATTCGTACAGTAATTTATCATCTTTTTCGTGTTCATTGTTTTTCCAAATTCTCTATTGTTTAAAAATAATTTTGAATATACAAAACAGTATTTTCGCGGATTTCACTAATTCCGTGCAGTTTTTGAGATCTAATTTCTAAACGGTTCATCGGATTGATGCATATGATATGTCATTGGAAAGCTGTTGACTAGGCGCAACTTTTTCATATAGATCATTTTCCCCAATTCTTTACAGTTTAAGAGCAGATTTGAAAAAACATAATTCTATTTTCCGGAACATTAGAATTAAATGTTTATGTGGACAGTATTTTTAATTTAATCTTTGAATCGCTTATCGGAATGATGCATATAATATACTATTGAATTCATATAGTAATTTCGCATCTTTTTAGTGTTCATTGTTTTTCCAAATTCTTTATTGTTTAAAAATAATTTCGACTATACAAAACAACATTTTCGCGAATTTCACTAATTTCGTGCAGTTTTTGAGGTCTAATTTCCAAACGTTTTATTGGATTGATTCATATGATATGCCATTGGAAAGCTATTGACTAGGCGCAACTTTTTTATATATATAATTTTCACCAATTATTCACAGTTTAAGAGCAGATTTGAAAAAACATGATTCTACTTTTCGAATTTCTTGTTTTTATTTACTGTTTTTTGGGATTTATTTCCGAACCACTTGTCGGAATGTTCCAACTGAAATTTTGTTGAAAAGATATTGATTAGGTGCAACTTTTTCGTGTTGAATTTTTTACATCGAACTTCCTCAAGGTACAATGTGAACTTCAGGACGTTACGAAGTGAACTGTCATTTTGACCAAAGTGAATTTCAACAAAATATAGTTGTACGACGTATTTTAAAGTGAACTTCCATGAGATGGAAAGTGTACTTCCACGCGGTACAAAGTGAAATTCATTTTTTACAAAAGTGAATTCCCACAAGAAGTAATTTTATCGGCGTGCAAAAAGGTGAACTTCTACGTGGTGCCAAGTGAACTTCCTCGTAGTGTACAAAGTGAACTACTGTTTTAACCTAAGTGAATTTTGACCAAAAAAAAGTATTTCAGCTTGTTTGACAAAACGTAATGTGAACTTTCGAAAAATGATGTGAACTTCTAGAAAAAGTAAAGTGAACTTCCGAAAAAAAGTTAAGTGAACTTTCGAAAAATGAAGTGAACTTCCCGAAATTGAAGTGAACTTCCCAAAAAAGTAAAGTGAACTTCCGAAAAATAAAGTGAACTTCCCAAAAAAGAAGTGAACTTCCGGGAAAAGTAAAGTGAACTTCCAAAAAAACTAAAGTGAACTTCTGAGAAATGAAGTGGACTTCCCGAAAAATGAAGTGAACTTCCGAAAAAAGTAATGTGAACTTTCCAAAAATGAAGTGAACTTCCCAAAAAATGAATTGAACTTCCGAAAAAAGTAAAGTGAACTTCCAAAAATGAAGTGAACTACCCAAAAAAATGAAGTGAACTTCCGGAAAATGAAGTGAATTTCCCAAAAAAATGAAGTGAACTTCCGAAAAATGAAGTGAACTTCCCAAAAAATGAAGTGAACTTCCAAAAAAGTAAAGTGAACTTCCGAAAAATGAAGTGAACTTCCCAAAAAATGAAGTGAACTTCCCAAAAAAGAAAAGTGAACTTCCAAAAATGAAGTGAACTTCCCAAAAAAGTGAAGCGAACTTCCGAAAAATGAAGCGAACTTCCAAAAAATGAAGCGAACTTTCAAAAATGAGTTCGGCGGTATGTGGCGTGGGTTTGATAGTAGGAGGGATGGAGTCGGCGGGAGGTAAGGTAGGGTGGGGTCATCGATAGGTGGTGTGGGTGGGATCTTCGGAAGTTGGAGGTGTGGGGTTGGTGGGTGGTGGTGGTGGAGTAGGGTCGACGAGAGGTAGGGTGGGGTCGACGGGCGGTGGGGTTGGCGGGCGGTAGCTAGGTGGGGTGGGGTTGGCGGGAGGTGGGTGGGTTGGGCCGGCGGAAGGTTGGATGGGATTGGGTGGTTGTGTCGGGTTTAGAAGGTCTTTAGAGATGGGTTGTAGAATAACTAGTCTATAACATCCTGGGGGGGGGGTTCTAGAATAGCTATTCTAGAACCACTCTTAAGGGGGTTCGAGAATAGTCTTGCTCTATATATATATATATATATATATATATATATATATATATATATACCAGCACTATTCTGCAACCAGTTGCAGAATAATATTCTGAGCACCGACTTGAACTTCTCGCGACGAATAGTTGTACTTCGCAATGAACTGCCCAAAAAGAACGGCTGTACTTCCTGCTTCTATGTCACGTGTGCTGATTTTTTTCGAGTTTTTTAATGGTACGTCCAAATTGCGAAAATGATATACCATTCGATAGCTACTGAAAATCCGCAACTTTTTGGTATAGTAACTTTTTGCTAATTTTGAACGGTTTAATTTTAATTTTGAAAAAACGTGCCCATCACACTATTCTTCGTCAGTTCGTCTCGAGAGAAACCATGGGAGATACGACCCAGGCCAAATTCCCAGCCTCCCCGACTCCCTCCATCCGCCGTCATGGCCCTCGCCATCGGCCAGCTTCCCCTCAAATTCGCCGGTTCCCGGCGCCGCCGGGATCTCGAGCAACTTCCTCTCGCCGCCGCCAGGAGCCATGCACCTCGGCTTCGTTCTCCTCTCGTCGATCCGGTGCTCCTGCCGGTGCAGGAGATTTCGCCGTCGCCTGTATCTTCCTCCGCCCCAGTCTCGACCTCCTCAAGCTGCTCCGGTGCCTCCCACCTCCTTCTTGGTCCACGGCGGCAGGACATGTCTGATTAAGGCTCCGCCGTCGGGCCGACGAGGATGAACCCACTCGCGCTGCTCTGGTCAACATCACCTGCACGCCTGCCGCTATCTCTCGCGCGAGTTGCCGTTCTGGCCGGAGCTTCGTCTCGCATGCAGAATAGGCGCAGCTGTTTTGCTCTGCTCTCTTTCTCCTACTTGCAGCACGACAGCAGTTGCTCTCTATTTGTCTCCCCCGCGCTGCAGCTACTCTTTCTTTCTCAACTTATGTAGTGGTAAATTTTCGCAGTGATTTAGTGCGCTGTACGCAGGGGCTGTACGTGTTTGTTGATATGCCAATGAGAGTCGATGAAAAAAATTTCTTAAATTTTTACTCAGCTGTATTGGTTTATCTCCACCGAAAATCTTGTTTTGACATATCAAAGCTAAAAAAGTCTGAATGGAAGTACACCATAATAAAAAATACAGGGAAGTTCAATTAGTGGCCTCCTAAGTACAAGCATGCTATGCAAAAAAGTACAGGTTCGTCAGCAGTAGCTTGCAAGTATGTTTCTGGAATGATTCAATTAAATCGACTACACCTTGGACTATGGATGTGATGATTTTGCATGGGCATCCCGCTAGTGCAGAACCATAGAAATAGAAGAAGTAATTGACATTCTGCGTTTCGTCAACCGAGATGACCATAACAAATCCTGCTAGACAGTAGACATATCTAAACTGAACTGTACATATAAATTAGCATCTGTAGCAGTGGTACGTCTATCATGTTCAAAATAAGAAGAAGAAACTGAACCGCAAACTGCAGGTCATGTTCACAAAAAAAAAAGCAAAAATGTAGAACACACGTCAACTTGCATGATACGAACACACATGTACTGCTGAAACCAATTATTAGTTGTACGTCCTAAGCGGAGACTAAATCTACTATGAATTTTCTTATTTACAACCAATTGCCTGGTGGGAATAAATAGTTGTACTTCTCAAATAAAAGAGGTGTATTTTGGCATAATTAAGTCTACTGCTCGAGCAATGAAATGGTGATGGTAGACATTTGGAAGCTGCACATAATGCATACATCAGTAACCTAGCGATTATGCAAAAATACAAGAAACCAAATAACAAAAAAAAATAGGGGCGATATACTATAAATTGGCTAGAATTTAGAAGCATATGCCGTAACATATATATTTATTTTTCTGCTTTTTAGCATGACAAGGTGACAATTAAAGAAGAACTTAATCGTACTTCCCGCTGCTACTCGTTTGTACTGCCGAAACTACCCATGTATATTTTCCTGATAAATTTTAACCTTTTTTTTTGCTTGCACTTCCGAGCGTTATGAACCTGTACTTATTGGCGCCATATACCGGCACTATTTGCAGAATAATATTCTTAGCACCGACATCCCATGAGATAAAATATTCTACAACCGAACTTCTCGAATCACATCTTGTCTTCCCATGGGATAAAACATAATGTTTTTAATGCACTATATAAGATAGACCGTGTATATCCGAAAACTAATCAATTGTACTTCTCAATGTTGATGTGTGTACTTCATGAAAATTATTATTTAGAGGTTCTAATAACTGACCACGTGTACTTCTCGTAGTCACAGGTTGTACTTTTCAGAACAACATCTTATACTTCCCGTGAAATAATATATCGGATGCTTTTATTATCTTTTGATACATATACTTCCTACAATTATACATTGTACTTCTTGTTGTATTTGCATGTACTGCCTGCAATACACACTGTACTTCCCTATGGTTGATTTTATTATTTTTGAGCACTTCCACATAAGTTAAAACTAATTTTAGAAGTTATATAATCACAATTTGGATGTTCTTAGCGATATGACGACTTAAATTTGATGGGTAAACCCATTTATTCATTTTGAAATGCAGTAGATAACGAAATTAGAATAGTACTAAACCTTTTTTGGTGGCGTGTCTAGAAGATAAGTCTTGTACTTTCCAAACCCGGTGTCATGTACTTCCAGACGATATTGCATGTACTTCTTAGCGAACATTTAAGTTACATTTTCTTATTTTTTCCAAACTAGAGTGTGCTTCACAAATCGTAATGTTGAACTTTCAAATATTGATATATGTATTTATCAGAAGTTTCTTTGTTCATATATCATTTTCAACGATATCTAGTAGTTGTGCTTCTCATATGCCCGTTACTTTACTTCCTAAACGGCCATTTGTACTTCCTGTAGTCGCAACCTGTACTTCTCGAAATCACCAAAAAAAACCTCATTCTTGAAAACAGTGTATTCGAAGTTCCTGCTACATGCCTTGTACTTCTTGTCCTTTGTGGTTGTACTTCCCGGCAATGTTTTGAAACTACTGTGTTTTCAAAAATCAAAACATGTATGTTTCGGGAATGATAATTTAAAATTGTCCCTAGACTCAACTCCGAGAGATTCTACAATTCCCAAATCTTCTTTTTTGAACATCCCAATGTTGCGATGCGAACTTCTTGAGGAGGGTTTTATTTTGCACTTCCAAAATTGACCATTTGTACTTGTCATAGGCACAACTTGAACCACTTGAAATCATTTCTTGTACTATATCCGTGAGAAAATATTTGACGGTTTTTTATTTTTAATACACTACAAGGCGGAGCATGTACTTCGCAAAACTAATCAAGAATGTTGATTTGTGTACTTCCTAGAAGATGAAGCATGTACTTCTTCGATTAGGTCTTTTTGTACTTCCCAATGGATCTTTTAGTTCTAGTATTGTTCCTTATTTTACACAGGTTTATGAACATTTTTGAATGTTAGTACATGCACTTCTTGTTATATGAGTTTGTTATTCCGACATAAATGTGTCATTTTTATGTTTTTTACATGTTATCCATTTTTTTCCTACTTCATTTGTCCGTGTAATTTTGGAAACTTAACTTGTCTACTTAATTGAGCCACTATATTTACAGATTTTGTTTTTTCTACATTTCGATTTTGTTGGTTTTCTTATACTTACTATAATAAGTGGGTGTAATGCTTGTGTCTAATGGTTGTACTTCTCATTTTAAGTATTTAAACTTTTTTGGGGATGATGGTATTATTTTTTCTACATGTGGATTTTGTCGGTTTTCTTGTACTTTCTGTAATAAGTGGTTGTACTACTCATGTTGAATGGTTGTACTTTTCATCGTCAAGTATTTGAACTTCTTTGCGGATGACGGGATTATTTAGTATTTTCTATATTTGGATTTTGTCGGTTTTCGTGTACTTTCTATGTTAAGTGGGTGTACTGCTCGTGTTTAATGGTTGTACTTCTCATTGTCAAGTATTTAAACTTCCTCGCGGATGATGGGATTATTTTATTTTTTCTACATTTGGATTTTCTATTTCGATTTTGTCGGTTTCGTGTACTTCCTATATTAAGTGGGTGTATTGCTGGTGTTTAATGGTTGAACTTCCTCGTAGATGACAATACTTTTTTTGTACATTTGAATTTTGTCGGTTTTCTTGTACTTCCTATATAAGTGGGTGTCTTGCTTGTGTCCGATGGTTGTACTTCGAAGTGTCGGATTTTCTCACTAAATTGAACGTATGTAGTTCCCTATGTCCGCCGTGGAAACTTCCGGTCACCGCTTCGTCTCGCCACGCCTCGCCGCTTCGTCGCGCCACGTGTCGCTGACACCGCTCTCCCACGCGCGCCGCCGCTGCTCAACCTTCGTCACCGGGATGCCGCCGCGGGCCATCCGGTTTCCGCGGCGTCCGAGCGCGTCCCAACGGCAGGTTCTATACGGAGCTTCGCACCGGCGGCTTCCGCCTCGCCCCCGGCACCTACGACTCGCCGGAGTTGGTGGCGCGCACTTACGACGCGGCCGCGTGGCCTCAACTTCCTGGACGTCGAGTCTCTGGAGGAGGCCGAGTTCCTCGCGCCAGCACCGTGCCTCGTCGACGACGAGGATCGTCGCCACCACCGCCAGGTGCAGCGCTGGATCGCCATCGCCGAGCGCGACGAGGAACTGATGCGCCAGTGGAGGGCGCAATTCCCAGCGACGTCGACAACATGGAGGTCTTCTTCGCCGACCTCAGGGCGCAGAGAAGGGCAGACCGGCGCCACCGCCGGAACATCGCCGACCGTGAGCTAGTCAACCGAAACACGACTTGGGCTAACGATGACGCTCGCTGGGACGACGTATGGACTGAGACCACCTCCTACGACGAGTAGACTAGTAGTTTATCTATTTTAGTTGTATTTTCAATGTTTTTTTAGATCTTCTATTAGACTATGTACTTATGTACTGCTAAAATGTGTTTGTGGCGCTGTAAATTAGCGCTTCCGCTGCGGGCGCTTTTTCAACGGGCCACCCGCGCTGCGAAATAGCGCCTCCGGTGGAGGGGAATTCGGCACAGCGCTCGCGTAGCGCGCGCGAAGTAGGTTTTGGAGCGCCAAATTATTGCGCCTCTTTGAGATGCCCTTAACATCCCATAGTTTGATTTAGCAACTATAGTACTAGAGGAGTTGTTATTCCAAAATGGGAAGAAACTAACTACCCAGAAAAAATAATTAGTAAACAGAAGATTTTGTTTTTCGGATAAATCATAATTTAGCTCTATGCAAGCACCAGGACGAATAGGTTCACCACATGCTTACAAACAAATAACATCAATAATACAAGGCAGTGATACATGTTCGCTGGAATTCAAAAATAATCTGCACTTGTGCTAACCATCAAGTGCTCTGTTAACATATTTGTAATGCTCAAATTCATTTGACGTACTTCCTAAAATGTAAGACTTGTAATTTCTGGACTTTATATACTGCCCAGCTTTTATGCGCACAATATTCTAGCCAAAGATTGTTTTTCTTGTTTTCTCGTGCACCTTTTCTATCCAGTATACTATGTACTGCCATTATGTATGTGTTCACTGCTCGGATTTAAGAAGTGGGTACTGCTCTACAATATGAGTTCAGTACAATACACAAAGCAATAGTTAGAGTACGCAGAATTATAATTCAAATGAAAAAACGTAATTTCTTTGGAGTTTGTAAAAGCCTGCATCAAAGAACACTGCAGGGGCTGTTTTGCCCCAAGAAAACAATCACCAGGGACTACTAGGGAGACAGACCAGCAGCAGCATACATAATTAAGAGACAGTGTAGCCACAGCAGCATCGCCTGGCATCACAACAATCAGCAAGAGAAACTGGACAAGTGACAACCCGTCCGTAGTAATCTTGGCGGAACCTTGGCACGGTCCATCAAACACGCACTTGCACTTCGTGCCACTGTGCGACTGAACTTTTCTTCTGAAGCTGCTTGTACTGCCCAACGCAAGAAACATATTGTAAGAAATTCAGAGCCAAATTATTGTAGATAGAATTTAACCAAGTGTACTGCAACCTGCAAGTCACATATGTATAACCAGATTGAGTGATTAACAGATAAGCCAAGTTGTTGTAGATAGAATGACTATAATTTAATTGATTCACACTCACGTGAATCAATGGCTTTCTTAACCATCGTTACCTCTTACCCACATAGCAAATCAATAATTTGCATAACTTAATTAGAACTTTCCCCAACTTCCATGGAAGAATCTGAATTCAAAAAGCTAAACTAAATGAGTGGGGTGTGTGGGGCTACATAGTGAAGAAGAAACAGTCAAACAGAGATTAGTATCAGCGGGGGAGAAAGTGTAGCTTGGAGCTTTCAGCATAATACAAGCAGTTGACTTCGATTTTGCTGGCTTCTGCTCACTGCACGCGGCGCCAGAGATCAGCCTGCCAAACGCGGCCGTGAGGCGACCACTGACGCATCCGCCTTTCACGAGCAGCAATTTTCTCTGAACTTATGTTTGACGAACAAGTACACTGCCTTAATAAACAGAATTGTACTGCCGTAAACTACAGAGAGAAGACTCGATAGAAACAAGGAGCGCTATGGACCAGGGGAGGCCCAGTCCACCGTGCCTCTCAGCAGCTCGATTCCCCAATGCTTCTCACCGGAGATGAAGAAGGAAGTGGAGGAAAGCTAACTGGGCGTCGCCGGAATAAGGGGCAGGGCGGAGGTCCTGGGCTCGCTGCCTACAGCAAGCATGGCGAGCCATGGGAGGGCAGGAGCGCCGCCGGCGAGGACATTGTAGGGGAGGGGCTCTGTCGGCCGCGGCAGGAGAAGCGACGGGATCGGCACAGGTCCGTGCAGCGCTAGGGAGAAGTTTAGGCGCGCGCTCGGGAAAAGTGCAGGCGCACGCGCGGAGTAGTCGAAGACCGGCGAAGGCGCACATGTAGCAGCAAAGATTTTAGGTCGCAGACGCCAGACATTGCTCCATTAGCCTAGAGAAGGCCTGCAGGTATGGGAGCACGCCCCACATCACGGAACTGTGCCGATCGGGACAAGGAAGTACAATAGAAAAAGAAAAAGGAGCAAACCACCGGGAGCCGAGATGAATCGGAGGTGCGGCTCGGGGTTCTTCCGGCGGAGGGGAGGGAGCTCCACACGGTCATGGTTGCCCGGGCTGACACGATGACTCGCCGGCGAGAGGTCCCGGGATCCGCAGCGAGACGGGGAAGACGGGTTGGGCTGCTGTCGCGGACGACCAAGATCCCAACGCCACCACGATCTCCGCGGGCGGCGGCGGGGAGCTGGGAGGCCAGGCCAGCGCGGTGGCTCCTTTGCTGGTGGTGGGGGGTCGGGGAAGTGGGTCGGCGTGGCGGCGCCTTTACTGGTGGCTGGGGCACGGGGAAGTGGGCTGGCGGCGGTGGCCAAGGCCGGCAGCGGGGATCCGGGGCGGTGAGATCGGACGCGGCGGGGCCCTGGTCACCGGTGCGTGGAACCAGGTATGGCTGGCAGTAGGAGAAGTAGGGGCGCCCGGCGGAGGGGGAAGCAGGAACGCCGGAGAACGGGGGGCTCGCCGGCAGCGGGGGAGGCAGGACCTGCGATATATATAGAGAAACTCTATTAAGCCTCCTGGGGGTAGAATAAGCAATTCTACACCCGGGTCGATTCGACTGAGCCAGGCCACATCTGGCTCCGTCGCACCCGGTGCGACCCAGCGAAAGTTCCTGCGTAGATGTAATTTCTTTTTTTCCCTTTTACATCGACGGTTTCTTCTCCCAATGTTACGAGCTAGCCCACATTCTAATCGAGTGCATCGTGCGCGGCCGGCAGTTTCTGGCTGCGACTGCAATGGCAATTGTGGCGGGTGGCGGGCGGCGAGCGGTGGCGATTGCTGCTTGCGGCTGCAGTTGAGATTGCAGCGGGCGGCGGGTGGTGAGCGGCTGCAGCCGTGTATTGCGGCTGACGGCGAGCGGGCTGCAGCCGGGAATCGCAGCGGGCGGTAGGCGACCACGCGTGCGTACGCCTCCGCTCCTCCATGGCCATCGGAGGAATGACCTCAAGCCCGCTGCTGTCTGCGTCAGATCCAGCGCGTGTCGCCACCAGCACTTCACCCAGAGAAAGAACCCGCTCCTCAAGGACCGCAGCTACGATCTGGGGGGAGACCGGAGGCCACCAGCTCACGTACGTTAGTAATTAAATTCATCGTTCTCCTGCAGCTAATGTACCCCAATTGTCTACTTGCTTAATTGCTTGCTATTCTTATACCAATTTATTTTTTGCACACATCAGTAACTTCGATCTGTTCAAGATTCGGTCTGTGCGAGCTGCTTTTGCTGATTATTATGCTCGTCAGTGCCTTGGATCTTTGAATTGACATGCTCTTTCGATGTAGGGCAGAGCAGCAGCCACATCCTGCTCTGGTCCAAGAATTTAGTAGTTTTAGGAGATGAGTTGCTTTACTAGTTGTGTGTTTAGCTCTTGGAGAGAGCGGGTAGACCAAATTATGGGGGTATTTCGTTTATGGAAACCGATGGTGAATTAACCATCTGACCGTAAAACTGCATCTAAACAAATCTCTGAATCTAACCTGTTTGCTTAGTACAAAATGATGGTTGTGGTCGTCCTAGAGAGAATCTTGGTACAATCCGATGCATGATGGATGGACCCATTCTAGGATGAGGTGGTACATCAAACGAAACACCATACAAGATTGGATTATGGATGCTTGGAAATCTCATGAGAGTTGAGAGGTGTGATGGGAAAGGTTGGATATTAAAGGGAAATTGTAGTGTTACAGATATGTCGTCTATCACAGGATGTTAGCTGTTTCTTAACAACTTTACTTCCTTGTAGTAATTTTAAACAGCCATCGGTGCATCCTTCTACTAATTAGTCCTTTTTTTTTGCATCATCCTGGTCTGTAATTGTTAAATTTTACTAGACTTAATTATTGTTGCTGTAAAAGAAGAATCTTTAGATAAGTAATTATGCGCCTTTTTAATTTGTTGGCTTCAATTGTATCTAAAATCTAGTGCTCGTGGGAATGCTCAGCTAGGTTCTATGTGAAAGTACCAAATCGAAAGAAAATTATACTAGTTCTAAATGGCATTATGGAATACATTCTGGTTATATATGTGAATTAAATGAAGCTCACACATGGTTTATATGATTGTTGCAATGAATGCTCAGAATGAGATAGACAGAGTGTGGTTATTTAAAGAAAATAGTCAGATTCCATATGTTATAGTATTTGTAATTTTTCTTTACATGGTCAATTTTGTATTAATAAAGCCTCCACACAATGTTAATCTTGGTTTTACGTTCTTTTCCATTATATTTTTTTCAGTCTAGCCTGCTGCATCTTCCTGCTTTCGACAAGATTAAACCGTCCAGCCGATTTTGTCTTACGCTTATTATCTCTGTAAATGTCTTAGAATTACTTCCTTATTTCTAATGCAATTTAACTTCATTCTGCCTTTTTTTCTTCAGGAATATATTCAACCTGCTTAGGAGGTAAATATTTTTCTGATCCACCTATAACGTTTGACTAATTTATCGCTAAACCTTCTTATTTTAACATGGCTGGGTTTTATTCTTTCATTGATGGCAACAAGGTTATTACTTTCTTTTTGGAGGAACAAGGTTATTACTAAGTGTGCAACTTTTCATTTAAAAAGAAAAGAAAAAATTGGCTCACCTTCTACACGTTGTAATGGAATAACTTCTGATCCTTCATGGAATGAATTTTTTATTTTGTCTCCTTATCATACATACATCAGCCACTTATTGGTCAAACAATAGAAAATCCCTTTTTATGTTCTAATCTCTACTAGAGCTTACAGTTTTATCATATGTGGCTAATTCTTGAAACAAACATTTTTTTTATGTTTGCTCTGCCCAGGCTTTGATTCCATATTGGAAGATCCATATCATCCCTTTTTTTTAAGATTCATGCTCATCTTTAACCTTTTTTTCCTGTCTTTCAGAGCCATCTGTTTACTTCTGCATGACTTCCATAGACATTTGTTTATTTACTCTCATTTGATATTGATAATTCATCTACATTGTTGTCTGCATGCTTTTCCATTTATTGCACACCCATTATGCTAGTTGGTCATTTCCGTTTCGCCATTTTGGCAGTAGGCCAATAGCTACAAGCAAGGCACTACTTCTAAACTTTGCTCGATATTTATGTCTAGTTGGCCAGACAGCGGGCGGCGGATGGCTTTGGCGCAACACAAAATGGTATACTGAGAGCACATATGCTGCCTTAATGTTATTTTTGCTGCTTTATTTGGAAGTGGGTATATGTAGATAACTAGAAATAAAGGAGTATCTGTCCAGCTACCAATAAAGCAATTGGTATGTGTGATGGACAGCCCCCTTGGCGTGTTCTCTGCTGGCTTGAACAATTTTTACGGCGGGTTCAGTTTTGGCCATTGCAGCACGTCCAAGGTCATCGTCGAGCAACTTGCTTCCCGATTCACTAGTAATTACTTACTGATTGATATTTCTAGTTTGAGTTGGTGTTTTGCTCATTGGTTGGGTAAGTGATCTGACCCTGCGATGACATTATCCCAGGCTGACAGCGGAAAGATGCAGTACAATGGTTGATACTGGAGGCTCCCGTCCCCACCAAAGGCCTCAGACGCCCAATGGCAGTGGCGCCTTAGCTCTTATTGGTGACTCCAGCAGTAGCGCCTTCGTACCGGATATCAGCTCCCTGGACAAGTCTCTCCGGCACTGCTTCCCTACGGGACTAGCTGGCTATCACAATGCATCGGAGAAAATTCTAGTGACTGTCAAAAGTTAAGCTACCGCATGAGCTAGCATGCAAGACAGTGACATAATTGTGTTGGTCAGTTGTGGTGTTTCTCAGGTAGATAAGCTATGGGAGAAATCAGGGCCGAAAAGCAAACTGTAATTAGTGGCTCTAAAAGCCCTCTTTTTCAAAGATGGAATTTTGTGGTACCTGAGTGGAAATTATGGTATTTGCTACGGAATTCTTACGTTATAGACAACTGATTCATTTTCAGTTTGTACTGAATCCTTTGGTGAACAATAGAACAATATATGTTTGCGCAAATTTGATTATGCCTTTGCCAAACAACTAATTAAATTCATTGTGCACCATTTGGAATTGGCAAGCTCATCTAATTAGCTATTCCTGCATATTTGTCGACCATACAAGCATGTGCATATACTTAACCACTAAGCTAGCTACATCTAGCTACGACCCTTAAGCTCTAAAAAAAATCTTTTAATCTGCTAGCTACAGCGTACACAAGAAATCTGGGAAGTAAGACTTCCAATTACATCGGTTATTTCTTATAAAGAAATTACGTTGTCGCCCAAATCAACATCACACCATAATAAATATGGTATACAATGGGACATAAAAAATGTGAATTACAAAATGTCACGTAGGTGACATGGATCATTCTTGCATTACAACAATTCCAGATATGATCTGGTAGATGACGCCAATAGAAGGAAGCATTCATAAGCAAGTACATTACATGGACAAGACACAAGAATAAAGATATTCAGCTATATACAGAAGTGCAATTTGTTTTAGGGAGAGTATGCACAAGGGGCGCTTCAAATCAAGTTTTTAGATATGGATTTTCATGGGTCTAAACTTCTCCAAGAATCAGGTAAAGGCCCATTTCATTCAAATCATTCAAGATGACGGAGGAGAGCTATGCTGATTCATCTTCATCTGCAATACAAAAAATATTGATGAAAATTCACAAGACTAGAAGCATAACATCATAAGGCATTCAGTGAATTGAAAGACGGAGCCAAAGTCTGAACACGTGAGCACTTGCTCACGACATGAAAAATAACACGTGAGCACTTGCTCAAGACATAAAATTATGAGAATGCTATTAATATATTCCCATTTTTGTTTAAACATATGGCATTAAGTGAATTGAAAGACGGAGCCAAAGTCTGAACACGTGAGCACTTGCTCACGACATGAAAAATAACACGTGAGCACTTGCTCAAGACATAAAATTATGAGAATGCTATTAATATATTCCCATTTTTGTTTAAACATATGTAGCTGAGTCACCTAGTGTTATTTTTCACACGGAAGCATCCTATGTAGAATGTAAGTCACATTATGCTAGTGAAAAATATACAGTGAACATGAACTAATAGTGAAGCAATTGCATCAGTTCTAGGTAATCAGAAACCATTTACAAGGAAAACAGCTAGTACATGACTCTCCAACTGTAGTTGTTAAATAGGTGCTGCAGCATGTTCGGGTTAAGGTGGAGCATGTCCAAGACAAGTTTGTGAGTAACAAGGATGCAGTGTAATATTTTAGACAACTAAGAAATTGCTAGTATTAAGGCAGAACTTTCAGAAAGCATTTAAGTCTGACAAAAAAGGGGTATGAAGCATTAGAGAATCGGATTTCTGGGAATATGATTAATTTTCAGAGTCTATTGTATAATGGCACAGTACCACTACCATAGCTACCGTGTTCGGTTTCGATAGAGGAGCTTTGTTCAACATGGTAAATTGTTAATACAGATACAATGTCCTCGATTGGACATTTATTTCTCAGCTCCGTTCCATGTTGCCTAACTAGATCATACAAGTCTGATAGGAAAAGGAATTTTATTGCCCTGATATTTTTATGTGTATTACTTGGATAGACAACCTAAGAAAATGACAATTGTAGAAGTACATTTTTTTGGGCTCACTTTTGATTCATTTTTACAAACTCGTTTTGTCGTGTCCAGAAAGCAGAAAATGTTATGACAGATTGTGCTTTCGAGTTCCACTGGAATTGTTATTTGTTCTCTCTAGATCCAATTTCACTCATCCCTGTGCAAGAAACAAAACACATCCGGCCTCTCTTGGCTCTCATATTTTTTTCAAAGGTGTTTAATCTATAGTTGGTTATACTCATTCTAACAGGAATAATCTATCAATCCTAGAGTTTAACCTCTAAAATATGATATTTGCAAACGGTTGAAGATGGGGATGACAGAATAATGGTTGGTAGTTTTAACCTGAATCAGCTGCCTACCAGACGAACTGGCCGGAAAGAGGGCAAGGGTAACTTAAGGATTTTCTTTGCATATTATGAAGAGTATCATGTAATTGGCATCCTCCTAGGTGATTTAAATGCAAAAAATTACACAGTATGGAATGGCCAGCTACTGTACCTTACGTCGAAGCCCACCGACGTTCTCCGCTCGCCTGAATCGACCCACGATACAGCTAAGGGGGCCTGCTGCTCACCACCATGCATCCTGCAGCCACCACCAGCTCTGCTGATGTCGATGCCACCCTCAGCCACCACCCGCTGCGCTGCCTGACCAGGCAGCTAACGCCACCAGCCGCCATGGCGACATTGCCCTGAAATGACATGAAACCTACATAGATCTAATAAGGCATATGTTTATCATCTGAATCTTGTATTGCTTGCTCTAATGGTGAACATTTGATTGGGTCCAGAACCTAAAGAAATGGAGCTGAACCCGAGGAATCATGAATCATAGACACACAGACACAACAGGATTAGTAGTTCTGTTTATGGGAAGACACAGAAAGATGGGTAGCAGGATTTGAGTCAGCCGTAGGTATAATCTGGAGACATAAGTTCAATTTAATTTTTCCCTGACATCTAATCTTACCTTCCGATTGCTACATCTATGCAAAAATAAAATTCAGTCTTGGCTGATATAGGAAAAGGCACACCTATCAGATTTTGTGGAGGCCATAATGAAATTCGTGAAAGCCGATTGAAAACACGCAAAGCTTCATGTACCTTGTAAGGGTATCCTACAGTACGCACCAAATCTGAGGGTGAGGCAGCTGAAGTCACTAGTTGCCGGCATCCAACAGTCGCTCGTCCCCTTCCGCTCAAACGGGAGTCAATTCTGTTGAAGCGAATCACACCACGCCGCCATTGCTGCCGCTTCGGACGAAAGACCACGAGGCTGCTGATTTCCCCCGTCGACGACGACGCTATCAAGGACACGGTGAGTGCAGAGCCCACCCGCCGTTTGCTTGGTCACCGAGCCCCGCTCACCTCTCGCCGCCGGACGCGCAACCGCTCGCCGAGGCAGATTCCGATTCCCCAACCAATCCCAAGAGGAAAAGGAGGTTCCAACGAGGAAAAGGCTGGGTAGTGGGGCTAGCTCCCAACCCCACGACCTGATCTCAGATAAGAAAACTGTCAGTGCAAAAAGCAAATTACGATGCCGCGACCTGCGAGCGCGATTCTGCTGACCAACAAGAAACAGGTTCGGTGGTTCCGAGTGACGGTCGAAGTGTATATATATATATATATATATATATATATATATATATATATATAATATTCGGGTCTAACCCGTTAGGGTGTTTTATTTGAGGTAAGAGTAAACCATGTTTGATATGTTTCCTTGTTATTTTGGAGTGAAATGTTTCCATATATGACACCACATATCAAAGTTTTAATAGTTTCCTAAACAAAATAGTGTAGGCTTTCCTCTTATTTCCTTTCCATCTTTTCATGCATGCTTAAACAAAGGTTTGGATCAAAAAAAAAATGTAGTTGGCTGTGTACCGCGTCCGGCCGGCCGACACAGATCGGAGCTGACGACGAGCACCTGAAGCTGGACACCGATGCCTATATGCTTCTAGTTCGAAATTATTTGTTCTCTTCATGTTTCGTAACTTTCTACCAAATCAGGTATGTATGTTTAATTTCGGCAATTATTTCTTGAGAAAATCTTGCATGTTTTGGTAGTAATCCACCAACCTTTTCACATCTCAGATCTTATACACGCGCTTGTTATTGGATTGACTTGGCTGATTCATGTGGCAATGTATGTTTCAGATTTTTTCCCACCTCAGTTTGCTCTTACGGTGCACATGTTCTTCTCTTCATCAATTCAGGTATGTGCACGTATTTCTTTTTATCTCTTACCATGTTGATTTTTCGCCTGGTATTTTGTAAGAGATCTACCCAGAAGTAATTTTTCCGTATGGTTCTTTTGGAGCAGTGAGGTTTGAAATTCCGAACGACAGATTTTAGGTATGTACATGTTTGAGATTTTCAATGGTTCAAGTACGCAGACTTTTTATCATTTCTTAATTCCTTTCTGTGGATAAGGCCTATAACATTGCTAATTTTTTTGATTTAGGCATGCGGCGGCTCTGCTCCATCCAAGGCTGGCGCTAACCTCCGCCAAGGCAACTGGTGATGTTCATGGTTGTCCATTCTGCATGAAGTCGGTGTGGCGAGCGTCAATCTCTCACTCGTTTCTCCCGCCCAGCTCCTTACTTGATCTACCAGTCTGAGTTGCTTCCCCGCGACGCTGTGTGTGTGCGCGCGCGATATATACTTACTTGCATGGATGTGTGGCTGATCTATGTGTATTTTTGTGCTGCTTTGAAGATTTTTTGTATTATGATTGTTTTCAGCGGATTTTATTTGACGATCGGCAAGAGCATAAAGTAAATCTTAATCCGGTAAGCATGGGCATAAAGTAAATGTGGATCAACGGTGGTAGCTACCGATGAAGAAGAAGAGTGCATCACTAGATAATTCGTTGTATTATATACGCACCGATCGTGAACGGTGGTCAGCTGCTCGGCGGATCCCCGGACTTCCCGACATCACCCTCTACAACGCTTCATGGCGGGGCTCAACCACGTCCGACTGCGTAACGCCCTCGACGCCTTACCCATGAGTAGTATCACGACGGGAAGACTCTTCACGCTGGCCAACGAGTACGCCAGCCGCGACGAGGCGTCCGCCGCCGCTCCCTGCAACATCGATTGCCTCCTCGGCGGAACAAGCACTCCAGGGCCTGCCGGGCACCCGAGGTAGTACCCATGTGAACATATAACGACCAGTTGTTCATCATGAATAAATTTAAACTATGTCGTATGTATAATCGGTGGGTATCACATACCGAGGTATCATATACATGTATATTTGTATGCTTGTCATATAGATATACCTAAGGTTTTCTAATAATAAAAACCTGCACAAGGTTTTCCAATAAAAAAACCATACCCAAGGTTTGACATGTCAGGCATTATACCCAGATGTACTACCACATGTTATTCTATCGTAGGTATGATATACATGCACATTTGTATGGTTGTCATGTAGATGTACCCAAGATATTCTATTAAGAAAACATACCCAAGGTATGATATCCTAGTGGGTATCATACAAAAGGTATCGGTATCAAGGCATCGAGGGACTGGTATATATCGAGACTCCTCGCGTATGGAGGTATCAAGGTATCATACCCAATGGGTATCATACCTACTGGGTATCATACCCAATGGGTATCATACCTACTGGGTATCATACCCAAAAAATAAGATATGTCTCATACCAGAAATTACATGTATGATATCCTCGCTGTAGTGGTGCCATGGTGGAGATCCAGGCACAACGTGACACTGAAGCTCTATTGGTGTCGAGGTATGAAGGTTCCGGTATCGAGGTATCGATGTATTGTCGAGGTATGAAGGTACCTTTATCGATGTATCAATGTATGAAGGTACCGGTCTTGAGGTATCGCGGCAGAGGTGTGTGCCATGGTGGAGATCCGGGCGCAACGCGATGCCGAAGAAGTATTGGTGTCCATGTATATATGATGGTATCGGTATCAAGGTATCGAGGCATTGTCTAAACAATATGATAGTTCATGAGAATTACTTCTATAACAAGGTACGCTAGAAACACCCAAATGTAAATTTTGAACTATCGTACTCCTTGGATCATACCTTGATACCTAGTACGTGAGAGTTTTGTAGTTATTGAGTGATCTAGCTATTCTCTGAGGAGTATGACAGGTTATGATGATACCGCGGGGTATGAGGGTAGTTGGAATACTGATCCTACATTTGAAGAATTGTAACTCATGTCGTATCATACATAAGGTATCGGTATCAAGGTATCGAGGGACTGGTATATATCGAGACTCCTCGCGTATGGAGATATCAAGGTATCATACCCAGAAATTAAAGGTATGTCTCAAACCCAGAAATTAAAGGTATATCTCCTAGGTATACAGTCAAGATATCCAGGTATCCGGGTATGCATAGAAAATAGTCAAGATATATGCAGGCATACGAGTCAAGATATACGGGTACCTAGGTATACGAGAGAAAATAGTCAAGATATTTCTAGGTATACGAGTCCTAGGTATCTTGTCAAGATATACATACCTTAACTTTTACAGGTATGCTTGGTACAACCCAAAATAGTCAAAATTTGGTATATACAAGTATCTAGGTATGCATACCCTGTTTTTTTACAGGTATGCGGGTACCATAAATAATCGGGTATTCCTGGTATATACGTAGCCTATATTACGATGTACCTAGAAATTTAAATTTTTAGTTTGCATGTAGACTACCTGTTAGAATTAAATTTGGACTTTTTTCCATGATCACACGCAATGAATGTGAGATTATTCTCTCCATATCGATGCATGCTTCAGAATAGGAAGTTTTTTCTTTCCTTGTTGCTGGGTGGACCACCAATTACCACATTAGTTAAATAGGCAGGCGCTCAAGAGTTGGGATTAAAGGAGGCAACTTGATCACGTAATAATTGCCATTTCATGAATTGATGGAGTGTTGAACGTTTATTCCAAATCAGTTAACCTAAACGGGTTGACCCGCTAGTATCTATGCCCATTGTAGTTGCACGAATCCTGAAGCAATCAGATGGTAGCTAAGTATGGTGCCTGGGCACCATGGTGCCCCATTCTGGCTTCCTATATATATATATATATATATATATGCCGCCACTTCTGAAAATCCAAACTCACTCTATCTTTTTTCTCCAACAGGCACCTTTCTATTAATGCAATAAATCCATCCGGCATGCTAACGGACTGCATAAGGAGTTGAAGGCGCTCAACTCAACAATAGTTCCCGCTGCGATGCATGCACGACGAATACATACATGTGTACTCCGCCTATATTTGTACCATTTATTGTATCACAAAATAAAATTGCCGTGCGTACCATTTAATAATACTCTAAAATAGCGCAAACCAAACGTAATTATGCATCAGCCGAAAACCTGCCAACATCAATCAAAACAGCACCACCCTCCATGCAATATGCCTTCAGCTGCCACGCAGAAGCAGCCACGCAGAAGCAGCCACTACTAATTACATGAAACAGCTAATCACCATCGAATACAGACAGCAACACATCTCCCTTGCACTTCCAATCCGCCGCTTCTATTAAAAAGACAAATGTATTTTACAAGACCTGAACGCAAGAAAAATAAAAACACAAAACCATAATACAAAAAAATTACTAGCTTCCGGATATCAAGTTTCTGCTTCGGCAAATCTGTAGCACTACTTTTACCAATAAAGAAGACAACTGTTAGAAATACAATCGCACATGTCGCAACATTACATACACACATGCTTGTCAAATTCTCTACAACATGTACATGCACCCTCCGGCCTAAACCAGTGAAAATATAAATCAGCACTGTAAAAAATAACCCCGCCAACGATGCATCAACTGATGTACGCAAATACATTACATTTCAAAATCTATTAGTGTTGCCTCTTGCATTGTGCATACAAATTCACATTTGCTAAAAACACTACCGGTAACACCAATAAACCTTCTAATCACCAGCTACTTCTAATTCTCGCTGACTAACATGACCACGGGCGCGGCGTGCCGCCGCGCCACTGCCTCCTAGTACATGTTACAAGTTGAAAGCAATTGCTGAAACTTAATCATCCTTTATGTTGCTTCAAAGCTTTCTACTAAGAATTTATTGCTTATGAGTTAACTGTTATGCAAGTTTTATTGATGCTTGTCTTGAAAGTACTATTCATGAAAAGTCTTTGCCATATGATTCAGTTGTTTACTCATTGTCTTCATCATTGCTTCGAATCGCTGCATTCATCTCATATGCTGTACAATAATGTTGATCAAGATTATGTTGGTAGCATGTCACTTAAGAAATTATCATTGTTATCGTTTACCTACTCGAGGGCGAGTAGGAACTAAGCTTGGGGATGCTTGATACGTCTCAAACGTATCTATAATTTCTTATGTTCCATGCTAGTTTTATGACAATACCTACATGTTCTGTTCACACTTTATATCGTTTTGATGCGTTTTCCGGAACTAACCTATTGACGAGATGCCAAAGGACCAGTTGCTGTTTTCTGTTGTTTTTTGTTCCAGAAAGGCTGTTCGGGCAATATTCTCCGAATTCGACGAAACGACCCAACATCTTATTTTTCCCAGAATCTTCCAGAAAGTCAAAGGGGACCAGAGGGGAGCCCTGGGGGGCCCACACGCCAGGACGGCGCGGCCCAGGGGGGCGCGCCCCCCTATTGTGGGGAGGCCTTGTGGCCCCTCCGACTCCGACTCTTCGCCTATTAAAGCCGTCCTGACCTAAAACATCGACACCGATTGACGAAAACACCAGAAAGCCTTCCAGAGCCGCCGCCATCGCGAAACTCCAGTTCGGGGACAGAAGTCTCTGTTCCGGCACCCTGCCGGGACGGGGATTGCCCCCGGAAGCCATCTCCACCGCCATCTTCACCGCCATCGGCTGTCTCCATGATGAGGAGGAGTAATTCTCCCCGAGGCTGAGGGCTCTACCGTAGCTATGTGGTTCATCTCTCTCTTTGTGATCTAGTTGTGTTACTCTGGTGATGTTATTAAAGTACTCTATTCCTCCTCCATGATGTAATGGTGACGAGTGTGTGCATCGTGTAGTTCTTGGCGTAGGTTATGATCATAATATCTTGTAGGTTATGGAGTTAATTATTACTATGATAGAATTGATGTGATCTATTCCTCCTTTCATAGTCACGTCGGTGACGCAGTGTGAATGCTATGTTAGTACTTGGTGTAATTGCAATGATCTATCATGCACTCTAAGGTTATTTAAATATGAACATCGAATGTTGTGGAGCTTGTTAACTCCGGCATTGAGGTGCTCTTGTAGCCCTACGCAACGAATGGTGTTTGTCATCCAACAAGAGAGTGTAGAGTGGTTTTATTATGTGATCAATGTTGAGAGTGTCCACTAGTGAAAAGTATGATCCCTAGGCCTTGTTTCCGAATATCGAATCTCCGTTTATTTACTGTTCTATTGCATGTTTACTCGCTGCCATATTTTATTCAGATTTCTATTGCTACTCATATACATCCATATTACTTGTATTTCACTATCTCTTCGCCGAACTAGTGCACCTATACATCTGACAAGTGTATTAGGTGTGTTGGGGACACAAGAGACTTCTTGTATCGTGATTGCAGGGTTGCTTGAGAGGGATATCTTTGACCTCTTCCTCCCTGAGTTCGATAAACCTTGGGTGATCCACTTAAGGGAAACTTGCTGCTGTTCTACAAACCTCCGCTCTTGGAGGCCCAACACTGTCTACAAGAATAGAAGCACCCGTAGACATCACCCGTGCCTTAGGTTTTCGGGTAGATGCAGTACGCGAAAGAGAGGCGGCCGAGGGGGACTATGGGCCCCCTCCCCACAAGGCGGCGCGGCCAGGGTGGAGCCCGCGCCGGCCTATGGGGGGGCCCATGGCGGCCCTCCTTGACCCCTCCTTTTGGCTGGCTCCTTCTTCTGGAGAAATAAGACCTTCGGTGTAATTTCCGTCAGTTGTTGATCTTCGAAATATTGCATTCGACGGTGCTTTTTCTAGCAGAATCTCGACTCCGGTGAGTGATTCTTCAATAATCATGAAACATGCAAAATAGGTGAAATAACATAAGTATCATCTCTAAATATGAAATATATCAATGAATAACGAGTAAATTATGATATAAAATAGTGATGCAAAATGGACGTATCAACTCCCCCCAAGCTTAGACTTCGCTTGTCCCCAAGCGAAACTGAACTCGGTAAACAAGACCACATGTTTATGGAGTGAAGAGTCGATAAATAAAATACGGACAAGAAGCATCACATTAATTCACACAAGACATTCTAATGAACAACTTCCTCATATAATTCAACTTGAAACAAGTAGAAGGAAAACACAAATAAAGGTGCATAGGAAATCATAGTTGGTGATGGCAAACTTCGTTCTTGGTCAAAGAACAATTAACAGATTGTACTTATACGTCGAGCGAGCGCTCTTATATTAAAGTTTATACGGCAAAACTTGCATACTCAATCATAATAATCTCCTCATAATCATTGATAACTTTCAAAGCTATATTCATTCGGATAAAACTTGTACTAAACAAGGAAGAATAAAAGACATGATTAAATAGATCACAATATAAATGGTTGGATCACAACAAGTCAATTGCTTGCTTAGGATAGAGGGAAATAGGTTTACTGACTCGACATAAAGCAAAAGATAGGCCCTTCGCAGAGGGAAGCAGGGATTAAATCATGTGCTAGAGCTTTTTAAGTTTTGAAATCATATAGAGAGCATAAAAGTAAAGTTTTGAGAGGTGTTTGTTGTTGTCAACGAATGGTAGTGGGCACTCTAACTACCTTATCAACCATACTTTCAAGAGCGGCTCCCATGAAGGACGTTATCTCTACCAGCAAGGTAGATCATCCCTCTTCTCTTTTGTTTACACATGTATTTTAGTTTCATTATTGATGACACTCCTCCCAACCTTTGCTTTCACAAGCCATGGCTAACCGAATCCTCGGGTGCCTTCCAACATTTCACATACCATGGAGGAGTGTTTATTGCAAAATTAAGTTGCTTACTGATGAATCAGGGCAAAACATGTGAAGAGAATTATTAATGAAAGTTAATTAATTGGGGCTGGGAACCCCGTTGCCAGCTCTTTTTTGCAAAATTATTGGATAAGCGGATGAGCCACTAGTCCATTGGTGAAAGTCTGTCAGAAGTAAATGAAAAGATCGAAAGATAAAACACCACATACTTCCTCATGAGTTATAAAACATTGACACAAATAAGAGATAATAACCTTTGAATTATTTAAAGGTAGCACATGAAGTATTTACTTGGAATGGCAGAGAAATACCACATAGTAGGTAGTTATGGTGGACACCGATGGCATATGTTTAGTTTAAGGGTTTGGATGCACGAGAAGCATTCCCTCTTAGTACAAGTCTTTGGCTAGCAAGGTTGGTTAGCAAGCATAAGAGTTGAGGGAAACAAACAAATATACATGTGATAGAAACAATCATGCATCTTACCTGTAAGCATAAACAATTTTAACTTCAGAATACTAAGCTCATAGCTAATTAAGAAAGAAAGATAATGAAATAACATATCTACATGTATTTCCTCTTTTCTACTTAAACTCAAAGTGTTGTTGCTATTGACCAATGCTAAGTTTGCCAAAACCAAATAGATTTACTTGATGCTCCCAAAGTGATACCAATACTAACAACAAGATCAATCATATAGCAGAAATTGCAAACTAAAATAAGGTGTGGAAAAAGTAAATGATAGAACTTCTCATTAATATTCCATAACGATAACTCACACCAAGGGATACATAGATAACCAACTAAAAGAGAGATACTTCCACACTTGCAAACCATCTTATATGATAACTTCCCTACTCATGATATGACACTACTTGATAGTAAAAAGATAAAAGATAGTGATGATGTGATACCGCGGCACCCCCCAAGCTTGGAACAAACCAAGGGGATGCCAATACCGATGATGAATTACTCCTTCGGCGGTGGTGGTGAATTCTTCCCATCATCGGACTTCCAAGGAAGAGGCTCTCCATCAACAAACGACATCTTGGTCTCAGGAATCCTGAAACTAGCAGCATAGCTTATGTGTTTAAACCTATTTTCATACTCATAGTTTTGATTCTGAACATCATAGAGTTGAGCTTGGAGCTTGTTGGTAGTGTCATGAAGCGAGAGGATATCGTCCCACAGCTTTGCAGTCTCCTTCTTGTGTCCATCAATAAGTTCAGACACAATTTTGTGGAAGATGTCCACTTCACGCTCAGCCATCTTCTTGCAGTTGAAGACCTCTTATCCTAATTTCTCCATCCTGTCCTCCAAACTTCCTTCTCCTTTAGGACCCCGGACATCTTCAATCTGCAACTCTCCACCTACGAGCAGCAACTCCTTGGGGTGCATCTTCAGCTCATTCATGTACGGGTTGACGACGTCCTCAAAGAAGCTGTCCTTCGGAGTTCCCGACGAAGACATGCTGGCTCTAGATCCGAAGCAGATCCTGGCAGAAAACAGCTCGAAACAAAACACGACGAGAAAACGATATACGGACCTCTGGGGATCCGGGGGATTATATAGCAAAAAATTTCACGACAGAAGGAAAGTACCAGGTCGAAAACGAGTGGAAGAGGGACTCCGAGGGGCAGTCACCATAGGGCGGCGCGGCCAGGCTGGGGCCCGCGCCGGCCTATGGGGGCACACCCTCGTGCGTCTCCTCCTCTCTGTTTCGATCTCGTAATTTTTCATATTTTTCATATTTTTATTACCAGAACTGTTACCTATTCAAAGTCGAATTCTGCAGAACTGTCAATTTGACCTTTGATGAAAGCTTCCGGAGTCACCACTCGAATAACATCAACATCTTCATTATAAGAATCTCCAGAAATATAGTGCTTGAGCCTTTGTCCATTCACTACTTGTGTGGCATCACCTTTCAACGAGGCAATTTTAATTGCTCCTGAACGATACACCTCCTCAATGATATATGGTCCTTCCCATTTTGAGAGCAATTTCCCTGCAAAAAATCTGAGATGAGACCGATACAATAGGACTTTATCTCCAACATTAAATTCTCTTTTAATAATTCTTCTATCATGCCATTTCTTAACTTTCTCCTTAAAAAGTTTAGCATTTTCATAAGCTTCACTTCTCCATTCATCTAGAGAACTCAATTGTAGCAATCTTTTCTTACCGGCAAGTTTAAAATCTTTATTAAGTTCTCTTACATCCCAATAAGCTTTGTGCTCTAGTTCTAAAGGTAAATGACAAGCTTTTCCATAAACCATTTTATGAGGTGACATCCCCATAGGATTCTTATAAGCAGTTCTATAAGCCCATAGTGCTTCCTTCAATTTACTAGCCCAGTTCTTTCTAGATTTATTAACAGTCTTTTGCAAGATAGATTTAATCTCTCTATTTGATAATTCTACTTGCCCACTAGTTTGAGGATGATAAGCGGAAGCAATCCTATGATTAATACCATATTTAGCAAGAGTTTTTCTAAAACCACCATGAATAAAATGAGAACCTCCATCAGTCATAATATATCTAGGTACTCCAAACCTAGGAAAAATAACATCTAAAAGCATTCTTAAAGAGGTCTCACCATCAACACTTTTTGTGGGTATGGCTTCCACCCATTTAGTAACATAATCAACAGCAACAAGTATATGAGTATTACCTTCTGAAGAAGGGAAAGGACCCATGAAGTCAAATCCCCAACAATCAAATGGTTCAATAACGAGAGTATAATTCATAGGCATTTCATTACGTCTAGAGATATTACCAACTCTTTGACATTCATCACAAGATAAGATAAACTTCCTTGCATCTTTAAAGAGAGTCGGCCAATAAAAACCAGATTGTAGAACCTTTTGTGCGGTTCTATCTCCGGCGTGATGTCCTCCATAAACACTACCATGACACTTACTCAATATCTCTTGTTGTTCATATTCGGGACACATATTCGCATAATACCATCCACTCCTTCTTTATATAAGTGTGGGTCATCCCAAAAATAATACCTCAAGTCATAAAAGAATTTTCTCCTTTGCTGAGCTGAAAAGGTCGGAGACAAGTACTTGGAAAAAATAAAGTTAGCATAATCAGCATACCAAGGACTATCTCGCGAGCTCACCTTTATTACAGCCAATTGTTCATTTGGAAAACTATCATTAACAGGAACAGGATCATAAGCAATATTTTCCAATCTAGATAAGTTATCAGCAACAGGATTATCAGCACCTTTCCTATCTATAATATGTAAATCAAATTCTTGCAGAAGAAGCACCCATCTAATAAGCCTTGGCTTAGCATCTTTCTTTTCCATAAGGTATCTAATTGCAGCATGGTCAGTATGAATCGTAACTTTTGAATCAACAATATAAGATCTAAACTTGTCACAAGCAAAAACTATAGCTAATAATTCTTTTTCAGTTGTAGCATAATTTCTTTGAGCAGCATCAAGAGTTTTACTAGCATAATGAATAACATTCAATTTTTTATCTACTCGATGTCCAAGGACAACACCTACAGCAAAATCACTAGCATCACACATAATTTCAAAAGGTAAGTTCCAATCAAGAGGTTCAACTACTGGAGCGAGTTGTTAAGGCTTTGTTTAGAGTTTCAAAAGCTTCCTTACAATCATCATCAAAAACAAAAGGTACATCTTTTTGAAGAAGATTAGTAAGAGGCTTTGAAATCTTAGAGAAATCTTTAATAAATCTCCTATAAAACCCAAGCATGACCAAGAACACTACGAATACCTTTAACATCCCTCGGATAGGGCATCTTCTCAATTGCTTCAACTTTAGCTCTATCAACTTCAATACCTCTTTCAGAAATTTTATGTCCCAATACAATTCCTTCGTTAACAATAAAGTGGCATTTCTCCCAATTAAGAACAAGGTTAGTTTCTTCACATCTCTGCAAAACTTTATCAAGGTTTCGCAAACAATTGTCAAAAGAATTCCCATAGACAGAAAAATCATCCATGAATACCTCTACAATCTTTTCACAAAAGCCATGAAAAATAGCAGGACATGCACCTTTGAAAAGTAGGAGGAGCATTACATAAACCAAAAGGCATACGCCTATAAGCATAAGTTCCATAGGGACAAGTGAAAGTGGTTTTCTCTTGATCTTTAGCTCTAACAACAATTTGTGAAAACCCAGAATAACCATCAAGAAAGCATAAATGAGTATTTTTGGATAACCTTTCTAACATTTGATCAATAAATGGCAAAGGGTAATGATCTTTCTTAGTAACTTTATTAACTTTTCGAAAATCAATGCACATTCTATACCCTACAACTACTCTTTGAGGGATGAGCTCATCATTATCATTAGGCACAACAATTATTCCTCCTTTCTTAGGAACACAATGCACAGGACTAACCCATCTACTATCAGCAATAGGATATATAATACCTGCTTAAAGAAGTTTTAATACCTCATTCCTTACCACATCCTTCATCTTAGGAATTAGACGACGCTGATGTTCAACAACGGGCTTTGCATCATCTTCCATGTTGATGGCATGTTGGCAAATAGAGGGAGAAATCCCCTTCAAATCATCAAGAGTGTAGCCAATAGCTCCTCGGTGTTTCTTCAATATTTCCAATAACCTTTCTTCCTCAAAATCTGAAAGCTTAGAACTAATAATAACAGGATATATTTTCTTATCATCAATATGAGCATACTTAAGATTATCGAGGCAACGGTTTTAAATCAAAAACAGGATCTTCCTTTGGTGGTGGTTGATACGTCTCAAACGTATCTATAATTTCTTATGTTCCATGCTACTTTTATGATGATACTCACATGTTTTATACACATTATATGTCATTATTATGCATTTTCCGGCACTAACTATTGACGAGATGCCGAAGAGCCAGTTGTTGTTTTCTGCTGTTTTTGGTTTCGAGAAATCCTACAAAGGAAATATTCTCGGAATTGGACGAAATCAACGCCCGGGGGCTTATTTTTCCACGAAGCTTCCGGAAGACCGAGGGAGATACCGATGGCGTGTATTTCACACGTTCGTTGGGGAACCCCAAGAGGAAGGTATGATGCGCACGGCAGCAAGTTTTCCCTCGGAAAGAAACCAAGGTTTATCGAACCAGGAGGAGCCAAGAAGCACGTTGAAGGTTGATGGCGGCGGGATGTAGTGCGGCGCAACACCGGAGATTCCGGCGCCAACGTGGAACCTGCACAACACAACCAAAGTACTTTGCCCCAACGAAACGAGTGAGGTTGTCAATCTCACCGGCTTCGTTGTAACAAAGGATTAACCGTATTGTGTGGAAGATGATTGTTTGCGAGAGAAAACGAGTAAAACAAGTATTGCGAGCAGATTTGTATTTCGGTATTAAAGAATGGATCGGGGTCCACGAGTTCACTAGAGGTGTCTCTCCCATAAGATAAAAGCATGTTGGGTGAACAAATTACAGTCGGGCAATTGACAAATAGAGAGGGCATAACAATGCACATACATGTCATGATAAGTATAGTGAGATTTAATTGGGCATTACGACAAAGTACATAGACCGCCATCCAAGCTGCATCTATGCCTAAAAGTCCACCTTCGAGGTTATCGTCCGAACCCCTTCCGGTATTAAGTTGCAAAGCAACAGACAATTGCATTAAGTATGGTGCGTAATGTAATCAACAACTACATCCTCGGACATAGCGCCAATGTTTTATCCCTAGTGGCAACAACACAACACAACCTTAGAACTTTCGTCACTTGTCCCGAGTGTCAATGCATGCATGAACCCACTATCGAGCATAAATACTCCCTCTTGGAGTTAAGAGCAAAAACTTGGCCAGAGCCTCTACTAATAACGGAGAGCATGCAAGATCATAAACAACACATATGTAATAACTTGATAATTAACATAACATGGTATTCTCTATCCATCGGATCCCGACAAACACAACATAGAGTATTACGGATAGATGATCTTGATCATGTTAGGCAGCTCACAAGATCCAACAATGAAGCACAATGAGGAGAAGACAACCATCTAGCTACTGCTATGGACCCATAGTCCGGGGGTGAACTACTCACTCATCACTCCGGAGGCGACCATGGCGGTGTAGAGTCCTCCGGGAGATGAATCCCCTCTCCGGCGAGGGTGCCGGAGGAGATCTCCGAATCCCCGAGATGGGATTGGCGGCGGCGTCTCGATAAGGTTTTCCGTATCGTGGTTTTTCGCATCGGGGGTTTCGCGACGGAGGCTTTAAGTAGGCGGAAGGGCGAGTCGGAGGGCTGACGAGGGGCCCACACCATAGGGCGGCGCGGGCCCCCTTGGCCGCGCCGCCTTGTGGTGTCGCCACCTCGTGGCCCCACTTCGTATGCTCTTCGGTCTTACGGAAGGTTCGTGGCAAAATAGGCCCCTGGGTCTTGATTTCGTCCAATTCGAGAATATTTCGTTACTAGGATTTACGAAACCAAAAACGAGCGAAAACGACAGCGGCACTTCGGCATCTTGTTAATAGGTTAGTTCCGAGAAAATGCACGAATATGACATAAAGTGTGCATAAAACATGTAGATATCATCAATAATATGGCATGGAACATAAGAAATTATCGATACGTCGGAGACGTATCAAGCATCCCCAAGCTTAGTTACTGCTCGTCCCGAGCGAGGTAAAACGATAACAAAGATAATTTCTGAAGTGACATGCCATCATAACCTTGATCACACTATTTGTAAACATATGTAGTGGATGCAGCGATCAAAACAATGGTAATGACATGAGTAAACAAGTGAATCATAAAGCAAAGACTTTTCATGAATAGTACTTCAAGACAAGCATCAATAAGTCTTGCATAAGAGTTAACTCATAAAGCAATAAATCAAAGTAAAGGCATTGAAGCAACACAAAGGAAGATTAAGTTTCAGCGGTTGCTTTCAACTTGTAACATGTATATCTCATGGATAATTGTCAACATAGAGTAATATAACAAGTGCAATATGCAAGTATGTAGGAATCAATGCACAGTTCACACAAGTGTTTGCTTCTTGAGGTGGAGAGAGATAGGTGAACTGACTCAACATAAAAGTAAAAAGAATGGTCCTTCAAAGAGGAAAGCATCGATTGCTATATTTGTGCTAGAGCTTTTATTTTGAAAACATGAAACAATTTTGTCAACGGTAGTAATAAAGCATATGAGTTATGTAAATTATATCTTACAAGTTGCAAGCCTCATGCATAGTATACTAATAGTGCCCGCACCTTGTCCTAATTAGCTTGGACTACCGGATCTTTGCAATGCACATGTTTTAACCAAGTGTCACAATGGGGTACCTCCATGCCGCCTGTACAAAGGTCTAAGGAGAAAGCTCGCATTTTGGATTTCTCGCTTTTGATTATTCTCAACTTAGACATCCATACTTGGGACAACATGGACAACGAGATAATGGACTCCTCTTTAATGCATAAGCATGTGGCAACAATTATTATTCTCATATGAGATTGAGGATATATGTCCAAAACTGAAACTTCCACCATGAATCATGGCTTTAGTTAGCGGCCCAATGTTCTTCTCTAACAATATGCATGCTCCAACCATTAAGGTGGTAGATCTCTCTTACTTCGAGACAAGACGGACATGCATAGCAACTCACATGATATTCAACAAAGAATAGTTGATGGCGTCCCCGAAACATGGTTATCGCACAACAAGCAACTTAATAAGAGATAAAGTGCATAAGTACATATTCAATACCACAATAGTTTTTAAGCTATTTGTCCCATGAGCTATATATTGCAAAGGTGAATGATGGAATTTTAAAGGTAGCACTCAAGCAATTTACTTTGGAATGGCGGATAAATACCATGTAGTAGGTAGGTATGGTGGACACAAATGGCATAGTGGTTGGCTCAAGTATTTTGGATGCATGAGAAGTATTCCCTCTCGATACAAGGTTTAGGCTAGCAAGGTTATTTGAAACAAACACAAGGATGAACGGTACAGCAAAACTCACATAAAAGACATATTGTAAACATTATAAGACTCTACACCGTCTTCCTTGTTGTTCAAAACTCAATACTAGATGTTATCTAGACTCTAGAGAAACCAAATATGCAAACCAAATTAGCAAGCTCTAAGTGTTTCTTCATTAATGGGTGCAAAGTATATGATGCAAGAGCTTAAACATGAGCACAACAATTTCCAAGTATCAAATTATCCAAGACATTTTAGAATTACTACATGTAGTATTTTCCAATTCCAACCATATAACAATTTAACGAAGAAGAAACTTCGCCATGAATACTATGAGTAGAGCCTAAGGAAATACTTGTCCATATGCTACAGCGGAGCGTGTCTCTCTCCCATAAAGTGAATGCTAGGATCCATTTTATTCAAACAAAACAAAAACAAAAACAAACCGACGCTCCAAGCAAAGTGCATAAGATGTGACGGAATAAAAATATAGTTTCGGGGAGGAACACTGATAATTTGTCGATGAAGAAGGGGATGCCTTGGGCATCCCCAAGCTTAGACGCTTGAGTCTTCTTATAATATGCAGGGGTGAACCACCGGGGCATCCCCAAGCTTAGAGCTTTCACTCTCCTTGATCATATTGCATCATACTCCTCTCTTGATCCTTGAAAACTTCCTCCACACCAAACTCGAAACAACTCATTAGAGGGTTAGTGCATAATAAAAATTCACATGTTCAGAGGTGACACAATCATTCTTAACACTTCTGGACATTGCATAAAGCTACTGGACATTAATGGATCAAAGAAATTTATCCAACATAGCAAAAGAGGCAATGCGAAATAAAAGGCAGAATCTGTCAAAACGAACGAGTCCGTAAAGATGGATTTTATTAGGCCACCAGACTTGCTCAAATGAAAATGCTCAAATTGAATGAAAGTTGCGTACATATCTTAGGATCATGCACGTAAATTGGCTTAATTTTCTGAGCTACCTACAGGGAGGTAGACCCAGATTCGTGACAGCAAAGAAATCTGGAACTGCGCATTAATCCAAATCTAGTACTTACTTTACTATCAAAGACTTTACTTGGCACAACAAAACATAAAACTAAGATAAGGAGAGGTTGCTACAGTAGTAAACAACTTCCAAGACTCAAATATAAAACAAAAATACTGTAGTAAAAACATGGGTTGTCTCCCATAAGCGCTTTTCTTTAACGCCTTTCGACTAGGCGCAGAAAGTGTATATCAAGTAACATCAAGAGATGAAGCATCAACATCATAATTTGTTCTAATAATAGAATCATAAGGTAACTTCATTCTCTTCTAGGGAAGTGTTCCATACCTTTCTTGAGAGGAAATTGATATTTAATATTACCTTCCTTCATATCAATAGTAGCACCAACGGTTCGAAGAAAAGGTCTTCCCAATATAATGGGGCAAGATGCATTGCATTCAATATCCAAGACAACAAAATCAACGGGGACAAGGTTATTGTTAACCATAATATGAACATTATCAACTTTCCCCAAAGGTTTCTTTTTAGCATTATCAGCGAGATTAACATCCGGATAACGAGTTTTTCAATGGTGGCAAGTCAATCATATCATAGACTTTTTTAGGCATAACGAAATACTTGCACCAAGATCACATAAAGCATTACAATCAAAATCTTTGACCCTCATTTTAATGATGGGCTCCCAACCATCCTCTAGCTTTCTAGGAATAGAAGTTTCAAGTTTTAGTTTCTCTTCTCTAGCTTTTATGAGAGCATTTGTAATATGTTTTGTGAAAGCCAAGTTTATAGCACTAGCATTAGGACTTTTAGCAAGTTTTTGTAAGAACTTTATAACTTCAGAGATGTGGCAATCATCAAAATCTAAATCATTACAATCTAAAGCAATGGGATTATCATCCCCAAGGTTGGAAAAAATTTCAGCGAGTTTTATCACAGGCGGTTTCAGCGGTTTTAGCGGTTTCGGGTAATTTTGCGCGCTTTGCACTAGGAGTAGAAGCATTGCCAACACCAATTATTTTACCATTGATAGTGGGAGGTGCAGCAACATGTGAATCATTAGCATTGCTAGTGGTGGTAATAGTCCAAACTTTAGCTACATTTTTCTCTTTAGCTAGTTTTTCATTTTCTTCTCTATCCCACCTAGCACGCAGTTCAGTCATTAATCTTATATTCTCATTAATTCTAACTTGGATGGCATTTGCTGTAGTAACAATTTTATTTTCAATATCCCTATTAGGCATAACTTTAGATTTCAAAAGATCAACATCAGAGGCAAGACTATCAACCTTAGAAGCGAGAATATCAATTTTATTGAGCTTTTCGTCAACAGATTTGTTAAAAGCAGTTTGTGTACTAATAAATTCTTTAAGCATGGCTTCAAGTCCAGGGGGTGTATTCCTATTATTGTTGTAAGAATTCCCATAAGAATTAGCATAACAGTTACCATTATTATAAGGATATGGCCTATAGTTATTACTAGAATTGTTCAGATAAGCATTGTTGTTGAAATTATTATTTTTAATGAAGTTTACATCGACATGTTCTTCTTGGGCAACCAATGAAGCTAATGGAACATTATTAGGATCAACATTAGTCCTATCATTAACAAGCATAGACATAATAGCATCAACCTTATCATTCAAGGAAGAGGATTCTTCAACAGAATTTACCTTCTTACCTTGTGGAGCTCTTTCCGTGTGCCATTCGGAGTAATTAACCATCATATTATCAAGGAGCTTTGTAGCTTCACCAAGAGTGATGGACATAAAGGTACCTCCAGCAGCTGAATCCAATAAATTCCGCGAAGAAAAATTTAGTCCTGCATAGAAGGTTTGGATGATCATCCAAGTAGTCGATCCATGGGTTGGGCAATTTTTAACCAGAGATTTCATTCTTTCCCAAGCTTGAGCAACATGTTCATTATCCAATTGTTTAAAATTCATTATGCTACTCCTCAAAGATATAATTTTAGCAGGGGGATAATATCTACCAATAAAAGCATCCTTGCATTTAGTCCAGGAATCAATACTATTCTTAGGCAGAGATAGCAACCAATCTTTAGCTCTTCCTCTTAATGAGAAAGGGAACAATTTTAATTTTATAATATCACCATCTACATCTTTATACTTTTGCATTTCACACAATTCAACAAAATTATTGAGATGGGCAGCAACATCATCAGAACTAACACCAGAAAATTGCTCTCGCATAACAAGATTAAGTAAAGCAGGTTT
>NC_061510.1:183086117-183147463 GCF_022539505.1 Lolium rigidum | reverse complement strand
GCATCTCGTCAATAGTTAGTGCCGGAAAATGCATAATAATGACATATAATGTGTATAAAACATGTGAGTATCATCATAAAAGTAGCATGGAACATAAGAAATTATAGATACGTTTGAGACGTATCAACCACCACCAAAGGAAGATCCTGTTTTTGATTTAAAACCGTTGCTCGATAATCTTAAGTATGCTCATATTGATGATAAGAAAATATATCCCTGTTATTATTAGTTCTAAGCTTTCAGATTTTGAGGAAGAAAGGTTATTGGAAATATTGAAGAAACACCGAGGAGCTATTGGCTACACTCTTGATGATTTGAAGGGGATTTCTCCCTCTATTTGCCAACATGCCATCAACATGGAAGATGATGCAAAGCCTGTTGTTGAACATCAGTGTCGTCTAATTCCTAAGATGAAGGATGTGGTAAGGAATGAGGTATTAAAACTTCTTGAAGCAGGTATTATATATCCTATTGTTGATAGTAGATGGGTTAGTCCTGTGCATTGTGTTCCTAAGAAAGGAGGAATAATTGTTGTGCCTAATGATAATGATGAGCTCATCCCTCAAAGAGTAGTTGTAGGGTATAGAATGTGCATTGATTTTCGAAAAGTTAATAAAGTTACTAAGAAAGATCATTACCCTTTGCCATTTATTGATCAAATGTTAGAAAGGTTATCCAAAAATACTCATTTCTGCTTTCTTGATGGTTATTCTGGGTTTTCACAAATTGCTGTTAGAGCTAAAGATCAAGAGAAAACCACTTTCACTTGTCCCTATGGAACTTATGCTTATAGGCGTATGCCTTTTGGTTTATGTAATGCTCCTCCTACTTTTCAAAGGTGCATGTCTCGCTATTTTTCATGGCTTTTGTGAAAAGATTGTAGAGGTATTCATGGATGATTTTTCTGTCTATGGGAATTCTTTTGACAATTGTTTGCGAAACCTTGATAAAGTTTTGCAGAGATGTGAAGAAACTAACCTTGTTCTTAATTGGGAGAAATGCCACTTTATGGTTAACGAAGGAATTGTATTGGGACATAAAATTTCTGAAAGAGGTATTGAAGTTGATAGAGCTAAAGTTGAAGCAATTGAGAAGATGCCCTATCCGAGGGATGTTAAAGGTATTCGTAGTGTTCTTGGTCATGCTGGGTTTTATAGGAGATTTATTAAAGATTTCTCTAAGATTTCAAAGCCTCTTACTAATCTTCTTCAAAAAGATGTACCTTTTGTTTTTTATGATGATTGTAAGGAAGCTTTTGAAACTCTAAACAAAGCCTTAACAACTCGCTCTCTGTAGTTGAACCTCCTGATTGGAACTTACCTTTTGAAATTATGTGTGATGCTAGTGATTTTGCTGTAGGTGCTGTCCTTGGACAACGAGTAGATAAAAAATGAATGTTATTCATTATGCTAGTAAAACTCTTGATGTCTGCTCAAAGAAATTATGCTACAACTGAAAAAGAATTATTAGCTATAGTTTTTGCTTGTGACAAGTTTAGATCTTATATTGTTGATTCAAAAGTTACGATTCATACCTGACTCATGCTGCAATTAGATACCTTATGGAAAAGAAAGATGCTAAGCCAAGGCTTATTAGATGGGTGCTTCTTTTGCAAGAATTTGATTTACTTATTATAGATAGGAAAGGTGCTGATAATCCCGTTGCTTATAACTTATCTAGATTGGAAAATATTGCTTATGATCCTGTTCCTGTTAATGATAGTTTTCCAAATGAACAATTGGCTGTAATAAAGGTGAGCTCGCGAGATAGTCCTTGGTATGTTGATTATGCTAACTTTATTTTTTCCAAGTACTTGTCTCCGACCTTTTCAGCTCAGCAAAGGAGAAAATTCTTTTATGACTTGAGGTATTATTTTTGGGATGACCCACACTTATATAAAGAAGGAGTGGATGGTATTATGCGAATATGTGTCCCAGAATATGAACAACAAGAGATATTGAGTAAGTGTCATGGTAGTGTTTATGGAGGACATCACGCCGGAGATAGAACCGCACAAAAGGTTCTACAATCTGGTTTTTATTGGCCGACTCTCTTTAAAGATGCAAGGAAGTTTATCTTATCTTGTGATGAATGTCAAAGAGTTGGTAATATCTCTAGACGTAATGAAATGCCTATGAATTATACTCTCGTTATTGAACCATTTGATTGTTGGGGATTTGACTTCATGGGTCCTTTCCCTTCTTCAGAAGGTAATACTCATATACTTGTTGTCGTTGATTATGTTACTAAATGGGTGGAAGCCATACCCACAAAAAGTGTTGATGGTGAGACCTCTTTAAGAATGCTTTTAGATGTTATTTTTCCTAGGTTTGGAGTACCTAGATATATTATGACTGATGGAGGTTCTCATTTTATTCATGGTGGTTTTAGAAAAACTCTTGCTAAATATGGTATTAATCATAGGATTGCTTCCGCTTATCATCCTCAAACTAGTGGGCAAGTAGAATTATCAAATAGAGAGATTAAATCTATCTTGCAAAAGACTCGTTAATAAATCTAGAAAGAACTGGGCTAGTAAATTGAAGGAAGCACTATGGGCTTATAGAATCGCTTATAAGAATCCTATGGGGATGTCACCTCATAAAATGGTTTATGGAAAAGCTTGTCATTTACCTTTAGAACTAGAGCACAAAGCTTATTGGGCTGTAAGAGAACTTAATAAAGATTTTAAACTTGCCGGTAAGAAAAGATTGCTACAATTGAGTTCTCTAGATGAATGGAGAAGTGAAGCTTATGAAAATGCTAAACTTTTTAAGGAGAAAGTTAAGAAATGGCATGATAGAAGAATTATTAAAAGAGAATTTAATGTTGGAGATAAAGTCCTAGTATCGGTCTCATCTCAGATTTTTTGCGTGGAAATTGCTCTCAAAATGGGAAGGACCATATATCATTGAGGAGGTGTATCGTTCAGGAGCAATTAAAATTGCCTCGTTGAAAGGTGATGCCACACAAGTAGTGAATGGACAAAGGCTCAAGCACTATATTTCTGGAGATTCTTATAATGAAGATGTTGATGTTATTCGAGTGGTGACTCCGGAAGCTTTCATCAAAGGTCAAATTGACAGTTCTGCAGAATTCGACTTTGAATAGGTAACAGTTCTGGTAATAAAAATATGAAAAATTACGAGATCGAAACAGAGAGGAGGAGACGCACGAGGGTGTGCCCCCATAGGCCGGCGCGGGCCCCAGCCTGGCCGCGCCGCCCTATGGTGACTGCCCCTCGGAGTCCCTCTTCCACTCGTTTTCGACCTGGTACTTTCCTTCTGTCGTGAAATTTTTTGCTATATAATCCCCCGGATCCCCAGAGGTCCGTATATCGTTTTCTCGTCGTGTTTTGTTTCGAGATGTTTTCTGCCAGGATCTGCTTCGGATCTAGAGCCAGCATGTCTTCGTCGGGAACTCCAAAGGACAGCTTCTTTGAGGACGTCGTCAACCCGTACATGAATGAGCTGAAGATGCACCCCAAGGAGTTGCTGCTCGTAGGTGGAGAGTTGCAGATTGAAGATGTCCGGGGTCCTAAAGGAGAAGGAAGTTTGGAGGACAGGATGGAGAAATTAGAATAAGAGGTCTTCAACTACAAGAAGATGGCTGAGCGTGAAGTGGACATCTTCCACAAAATTGTGTCTGAACTTATTGATGGACACAAGAAGGAGACTGCAAAGCTGTGGGACGATATCCTCTCGCTTCATGACACTACCAACAAGCTCCAAGCTCAACTCTATGATGTTCAGAATCAAAACTGTGAGTATGAAAATAGGTTTAAACACATAAGCTATGTTGCTAGTTTCAGGATTCCTGAGACCAAGATGTCGTTTGTTGATGGAGAGCCTCTTCCTTGGAAGTCTGATGATGGGAAGAATTCACCACCACCGCCGAAGGAGTAATTCATCATTGGTATTGGCATCCCCTTGGTTTGTTCCAAGCTTGGGGGAGTGCCGCGGTATCACATCATCACTATCTTTTATCTTTTTACTATCAAGTAGTGTCATATCATGAGTAGGGAAGTTATCATATAAGATGGTTTGCAGTGTGGAAGTATCTCTCTTTTAGTTGGTTATCTATGTATCCCTTGGTGTGAGTTATCGTTATGGAATATTAATGAGAAGTTCTATCATTTACTTTTTCCACACCTTATTTTAGTTTGCAATTTCTGCTATATGATTGATCTTGTTGTTAGTATTGGTATCACTTTGGGAGCATCAAGTAAATCTATTTGGTTTTGGCAAACTTAGCATTGGTCAATAGCAACAACACTTTGAGTTTAAGTAGAAAAGAGGAAATACATGTAGATATGTTATTTCATTATCTTTCTTTCTTAATTAGCTATGAGCTTAGTATTCTGAAGTTAAAATTGTTTGTGCTTACAGGTAAGATGCATGATTGTTTCTATCACATGTATATTTGTTTGTTTCCCTCAACTCTTATGCTTGCTAACCAACCTTGCTAGCCAAAGACTTGTACTAAGAGGGAATGCTTCTCGTGCATCCAAACCCTTAAACTAAACATATGCCATCGGTGTCCACCATAACTACCTACTATGTGGTATTTCTCTGCCATTCCAAGTAAATACTTCATGTGCTACCTTTAAATAATTCAAAGGTTATTATCTCTTATTTGTGTCAATGTTTTATAGCTCATGAGGAAGTATGTGGTGTTTTATCTTTCGATCTTGTCATTTACTTCTGACAGACTTTCACCAATGGACTAGTGGCTCATCCGCTTATCCAAAATTTTGCAAAAAGAGTCGGCAACGGGGTTCCCAGCCCCAATTAATTAACTTTCATTAATAATTCTCTTCACATGTTTTGCCCTGATTCATCAGTAAGCAACTTAATTTTGCAATAAACACTCCTCCATGGTATGTGAAATGTTGGAAGGCACCCGAGGATTCGGTTAGCCATGGCTTGTGAAAGCAAAGGTTGGGAGGAGTGTCATCAATAATGAAACTAAAATACATGTGTAAACAAAAGAGAAGAGGGATGATCTACCTTGCTGGTAGAGATAACGTCCTTCATGGGAGCCGCTCTTGAAAGTCTGGTTGATAAGGTAGTTAGAGTGCCCACTACCATTCGTTGACAACAACAAACACCTCTCAAAACTTTACTTTTATGCTCTCTATATGATTTCAAAACTTAAAAAGCTCTAGCACATGATTTAATCCCTGCTTCCCTCTGCGAAGGGCCTATCTTTTGCTTTATGTTGAGTCAACAAACCTATTTCCCTCTATCCTAAGAAAGCAATTGAGTTGTTGTGATCCAACCATTTATATTGTGATCTATTTAATCATGTCTTTTATTCTTCCTTGTTTAGTACAAGTTTTATCCGAATGAATATAGCTTTGAAAGTTATCAATGATTATGAGGAGATTATTATGATTGAGTATGCAAGTTTTGCCGTATAAACTTTAATATAAGAGCGCTGCTCGACAGATAAGTACAATCTGTTAATTGTTCTTTGACCAAGAACGAAGTTTGCCATCACCAACTATGATTTCCTCTGCACCTTTATTTGTGATTTCCTTCTACTTGTTTCAAGTTGAATTATATGAGGAAGTTGTTCATTAGAATGTCTTGTGTGAATTAATGTGATGCTTCTTGTCCGTATTTTATGTATCGACTCTTCACTCCATAAACATGTGGTCTTGTTTACTGAGTTCAGTTTCGCTTGGGGACAAGCGAAGTCTAAGCTTGGGGGAGTTGATACGTCCATTTTGCATCACTATTTTATATCATAATTTACTGTTATTCATTGATATATTTCATATTTAGAGATGATACTTATGTTATTTCACCTATTTTGCATGTTTCATGATTATTGAAGAATCACTCACCGGAGTCAGGATTCTGCTAGAAAAAGCACCGTCAGAATGCAATATTTCTGAAGATCAACAACTGACGGAAATTACACCGAAGGTCTTATTTCTCCAGAAGAAGGAGCCAGCCAAAAGGAGGGGTCAAGGAGGGCCGCCATGGGCCACCCCATAGGCCGGCGCGGGCTCCACCCTGGCCGCGCCGCCTTGTGGGGAGGGGGCCCACAGTTCCCCTCGGCCGCCTCTCTTTCGCGTACTGCATCTACCCGAAAACCTAAGGCACGGGTGATGTCTACGGGTGCTTCTATTCTTGTAGACAGTGTTGGGCCTCCAAGAGCAGAGGTTTGTAGAACAGCAGCAAGTTTCCCTTAAGTGGATCACCCAAGGTTTATCGAACTCAAGGAGGAAGAGGTCAAAGATATCCCTCTCAAGCAACCCTGCAATCACGATACAAGAAGTCTCTTGTGTCCCCAACACACCTAATACACTTGTCAGATCTATAGGTGCACTAGTTCGGCGAAGAGATAGTGAAATACAAGTAATATGGATGTATATGAGTAGCAATAGCAATCTGAATAAAATATGGCAGCGAGTAAACATGCAATAGAACAGTAAATAAACGGAGATTCGATATTCGGAAACAAGGCCTAGGGATCATACTTTTCACTAGTGGACACTCTCAATATTGATCACATAATAAAACCACTCTACACTCTCTTGTTGGATGACAAACACCATTCGTTGCGTAGGGCTACAAGAGCACCTCAATGCCGGAGTTAACAAGCTCCACAACATTCGATGTTCATATTTAAATAACCTTAGAGTGCATGATAGATCATTGCAATTACACCAAGTACTAACATAGCATTCACACCGTCACCGACAGACTATGAAAGGAGGAATAGATCACATCAATTCTATCATAGTAATAATTAACTCCATAACCTACAAGAGATTATGATCATAACCTACGCCAAGAACTACACGATGCACACACTGTCACCATTACATCATGGAGGAGGAATAGAGTACTTTAATAACATCACCAGAGTAACACAACTAGATCACAAAGAGAGAGATGAACCACATAGCTACAGTAGAGCTCTTAGCCTCGGGGGAGAATTACTCCCTCCTCATCATGGAGACAGCGATGGCGGTGAAGATGGCGGTGGAGATGGCTTCCGGGGGCAATTCCCCGTCCCGGCAGGGTGCCGGAACAGAGACTTCTGTCCCCCGAATTGGAGTTTCGCGATGGCGGCGGCTCCGGGAAGGCTTTCTGGTGTTTTCGTCAATCGGTGTCGATGTTTTAGGTCAGGACGGCTTTAATAGGCGAAGAGTCGGAGTCGGAGGGGCCACGAGGCCTCCCCACAATAGGGGGGCGCGCCCCCCTGGGCCGCGCCGTCCTGGCGTGTGGGCCCCCCAGGGCTCCCCTCTGGTCCCCCTTTGACTTTCTGGAAGGTTCTGGGAAAAATAAGATGTTGGGTCGTTTCGTCGAATTCGGAGAATATTGCCCGAACAGCCTTTCTGGAACAAAAAACTACAGAAAACAGCAACTGGCCCTTTGGCATCTCGTCAATAGGTTAGTTCCGGAAAACGCATCAAAACGATATAAAGTGTGAACAAAACATGTAGGTATTGTCATAAAACTAGCATGGAACATAAGAAATTATAGATACGTTTGAGACGTATCAAGCATCCCCAAGCTTAGTTCCTACTCGCCCTCGAGTAGGTAAACGATAACAATGATAATTTCTTAAGTGACATGCTACCAACATAATCTTGATCAACATTATTGTACAGCATATGAGATGAATGCAGCGATTCGAAGCAATGATGAAGACAATGAGTAAACAACTGAATCATATAGCAAAGACTTTTCATGAATAGTACTTTCAAGACAAGCATCAATAAAACTTGCATAACAGTTAACTCATAAGCAATAAATTCTTAGTAGAAAGTTTTGAAGCAACACAAAGGATGATTAAGTTTCAGCAATTGCTTTCAACTTGTAACATGTACTAGGAGGCAGTGGCACGGCGGCACGCCGCGCCCGTGGCCATGTTAGTCAGCGAGAATTAGAAGTAGCTGGTGATTAGAAGGTTTATTGGTGTTACCGGTAGTGTTTTTAGCAAATGTGAATTTGTATGCACAATGCAAGAGGCAACACTAATAGAATTTGAAATGTAATGTATTTGCGTACATCAGTTGATGCATCGTTGGCGGGGTTATTTTTTACAGTGCTGATTTATATTTTCACTGGTTTAGGCCAGAGGGTGCATGTACATGTTGTAGAGAATTTGACAGCATGTGTGTATGTAATGTTGCGACATGTGCGATTGTATTTCTAACAGTTGTCTTCTTTATTGGTAAAAGTAGTGCTACAGATTTGCCGAAGCAGGAAACTTGATATCTGGAAGCTAGTAATTTTTTTGTATTATGGTTTTGTGTTTTTATTTTTCTTGCGTTCAGGTCTTGTAAAATGCATTTGTCTTTTTAATAGAAGCGGCGGATTGGAAGTGCAAGGGAGATGTGTTGCTGTCTGTATTCGATGGTGATTAGTTGTTTCATGTAATTAGTAGTGGCTGCTTCTGCGTGGCAGCTGAAGGCATATTGCATGGAGGGTGGTGCTGTTTTGGTTGATGTTGGCAGGTTTTCGGCTGATGCATAATTACGTTTGGTTTGCGCTATTTTAGAGTATTATTAAATGGTACGCACGGCAATTTTATTTTGTGATACAATAAATGGTACAAATATAGGCGGAGTACACATGTATGTATTCGTCGTGCATGCATCGCAGCGGGAACTATTGTTGAGTTGAGCGCCTTCAACTCCTTATGCAGTCCGTTAGCATGCTGGATGGATTTATTGCATTAATAGAAAGGTGCCTGTTGGAGAAAAAAGATAGAGTGAGTTTGGATTTTCAGAAGTGGCGGCATATATATTGAGAACAAGCAAGTGCGTGTGCACTTGCCCTATCTCACAGCGTCCCACGTCCTCGATTTGGTTCGCTGCTTTACTTGATTTGGTTGGCTGAAGAAAGGTTTTGATGGTCGTCTGCTGCAGAGTGATTTGGGTGGAGCTGACCGCGACTGCAGCTTTTCTACTCGTTATACACTGCCCATGGGCCCTAGCAACTTGTGGACCAACTTGGCATGACTAGATGTGCTGATATTTATGTGCGTTAAAAAGGCCACATGTGGTGAAGTGCGGTGTGACAGAGAGATCAGTGGAGCAACACCGGACAGTTTCTATGCATTTTACGCTGCGCATGGGCCTCATCTATGCAGTGGCCCGCTTGCCATTCTCATAGCGTGCCTGTTTTTAGTAAGTCTTATTTTCACCTGGCCCACGCCCACTGCACGCTGCCACCGCAAAAGCTGGTCCTTCCATCGTCGTGTGGCTCGATGTGCGTGCTTGCGCGTCCGCTGTTTGCTTCTGTGAGGCTGTTTGTGGACCATATTTGTTGTTATCCCCACAGGTCTGTGTCTTTGGTGAATATCTTGGTCATGATAAAAACTATAGCTCATTAGTAAGTGGAGACTGCATCTCGAACCCCACGTCTGCAAGGGCTGTCTATTCATCTCACACGCAAGAAAGGCCCCTCGTCTCTTTGCCAGACTTCCCACTTTTCCACCCATCGCCGGAGTTGCGTCTCCGTGTCCCTCCCTCCGCCGGCACAGCACCTCTTAGGCGCCATCTTTTCCTTCCTAATGTATGGCCTTCCTCTTCGGCTGGACCGGTACAATGGAGGAGATCAGGCTGATGCGGAGTACGGGGAGGACGCAAATGAGTTGGATGGGGAGGCGGGGAGGATGGGGATACTGGATACGGTCATCGGCACAAAGAGTTGGGAGGTGGTGGCCGCAGGAGAAGTCCGGATCTTCCTCGAGCGCCACGCCCGGCCCCGATGGCGGCACGCTTCAGATTGGCACCGTCTGGGTTCATCACCGGCCGCCGCATCAAGCGTCATCAGGCCTACATAGTTTGGTAGAGGTATGCCGATTCGTCTTGTAGCATCCATATCTAATTGCTAAAGGTGTGGTACCAATTTCCTTGCTGGTTGCCTGGAGTCCATCTTCTCCGTATTCCCTTCCGTGGATGAGCCGTCCCTCCTGCTGGCTTTCCTCTGTCGGTCTCCTCCATGTTGCCCACCTGGAGCTCCGCGTCACAGCCGTTCTAGACCAGGCCATATCCAGTTTTTAAAACACTTTCCCTCACGCCGTTAATTGATTGATGTAATTGTTGGAACTTTTGCAGGGCACATACATACTTACAGTTGTGTTTGCCCCGGTGGTGGAGGGCGTCCAGCACGAGGGGGACGGTCCAAAGATTGCAGAGTTGACGAGCCCCGGCGGTGCGCTACGAGCAATGGTGGGTGCTGGAAGGACGCAAGGCACCACAAGAGTGCAAGACCTTCACCGCCTGCACGGACTCAGCCGCTAACCGGGTTTCAGTGCCCGTCGGGGTTCAAGGAAGGCGAGATTACCTACAAAGGTGCGTGTGAATCCTCATTTAGTTCTCCTCCCTCCCCTCCTTGCATTCGCAATTTTTCACCAATAGCCTTTGTAGACATGGATTATTGCAGCGAGAAGCTGTCGTTTCTCTTTCCATTGCTGCTCCTGCAGAAAACCTGGGGGCGAGCACAACTGCAGGTGCAGGGTGACGACCTTGTGTACATCAAGGAATTGCTTCGCTATGTAGCCAGCAACACAGACTCCAGATTACGTATTTCTATATGTTACTTGTTACAAACGTTCTTTTGGTGATATAATTCTTCACATTTTCTATTTGTAGATTCTGTTTGATGGACATTAGTAATCATCCCTCTGGACTGAAATATCATGCAAATAAGTTCATGCCATTGTCATCATCATCTTCTTCATGGTCTGAAGGTACTTTATCTACTTGCATTTCTCAATTCATCTTTTACTGAACAGACTTGCAGTAATTTAGAGTCCTATCATGGCACATGTGACATGTAATTTCACACAGGGTGTCCGTCATCATCAGATAGCTTAGAAGAGTAGGGCTTATCAGTTTTTTTTTTGGAAAATTCTGCTCCTCACAGTGCTTGATGTACATCTGCAAAGTGTTATATCTGACCATAATGGTACTGTACGAAATTATCCAGGAAAAGCATATAAAACTCAGATCTCCAGGATTTTTTTTTGTAAATACATTGCCTTCCACTTCTCTTTATTTTATTGCTGAGCGGGAGTCTTGGTGTCGCTTCTACCTGTTGAGCTGTGAGGCGAAGTTACCGCCACTGATAATGGTGGTACGACGGTGAGGAGGTAGTGGGCTGGCAATGCCTGCATGGCCCAGCATGTGATGTTTGAATTTATTTATTGAAGCTAGAATATCAGTACTTAGTTTGTATCTTAGTTTGCCAAACTGGATGAAGTAGTTAGGAAATAAGCAAAGGTATTGCATATATGGAAACAGTAGCAATGTTTGGTTTCCAATCTCCATTGTTTTATGTTTCCTCGGTACTGTTTTATTAAAATGTGCAATCAAAATCGTCACACATTTTGTGCATGTGAGCTGAAAAATGTTTTCCAATCTGTATTCAATTTGGAAACTATTATACATTTATAAACCCTTGCTGGTGTATTCTATTTCGTATCTTACTTGCAATTTCATAATTATTCATGACTGGCATAATACTAATGTATTTTCTTTGTAATTGTAGAAATAGACTGCTATGGTGCTTCTAAGATTGTTTTATTTCGTACATTGTGTTCAGGCCTTAAGCCTATCTAACTGCAAAATTATGATGCAGCTCCTAATCTCTTGACCACTGCTAGAATCGGATGCCTCCACTTGCCGCTTTGCTCTGGTTCAAACCTCTGCTTCGTCTCTCCGAGGTGAGGCCTTCAAGCACCTCATCTGGTGTTGTGATGCAAAGATCAGAGTTACTAATGTAATAATTTCCTCTATTGCCTAATATAGCAAGTATCTACCACTGGTTTCATATTCATGATTCTTTCTTTTCATAATCCTGTAAATTCTTATGCCACACATATCCCCATTGCAATACATGTTTCTCATGATTTCTCGTACTAAAAGCAATTTATATTTATTATTTGTTCTTATCTGTTCTTCCTTTGGCTGTTAGAAGTTAAATTGAGTTTTGGGTGAAACGAGATCATGATATGAAAAAGGGGTCATCTTATGAAGTAAGACGGTAAGACCCTACCTTCTGGCTTCTGTTGGACACGGATCATTTTTATCCCTCTTCGCTGCGAACAAATATTGCATACCATCTCGTGCGCTTTTGCTCATGTGCTCATCTTTCCGTGTTTAAGGTTTGTTTATTTTTTCTCTGCACATGTTGTATTTTTTGCTGCATCTGATTTACTAATCGTTGTTGCATGGTGTGTTCGGTTCTTCTATTTCTTTTTTTACGATGATCGAGAGGATGTGCACTGTTATTTCCTTTGTTATCTATTTACTTTATCTGGATTCTCCCGGAGAATACTTAGTTCCTACTCTACATAGTAAATGGGAACACTTCAGTATATGCTAGACCATGGCATGGCTAATTCGTACTTGCACTACATAATGGGTGCATTTTTACCTTATGAGAGATATGGGAGATCTTTTTTATCCTACCCCATTAAATTTATATATACAATACTACTCTTTCAAGATTTTAAGGAGTATGTACAGTGAATCAGTGATACAACTCAATCTTGCTAATTCCACTTTGAGATGAACCTGCATTTTGTCTCTTAGGATGGTAAAATTTCACCATTAGATCATCAATCAAACTGAATTTGAGAGGATCATCCATTTAACCTAACCTTCGCACAGAATTTAGCTCTTCAGATGGGTACAAAACCTACTTTTTACAAAGTAACGTAATAATCAGTGCATCTCTATTCATACAATCATCGCCCCATTTTGGAAGCACGTGGCTATTTTTTTTGCTGTATAATGTACACCGTACTTGATGCACCCCTTTATGAATAGTTGGATCTATCATCAATCTCATTTCGACTCAACTTGAGTTCAGGGTTGATCGCCTACCATCAAGTGTGCGACTAGAGGCAATGCAACAAGGTGAAGTTATCTATTGCAGAGAAGTGTAGTTCATGGCATGCTTCCCAAAGTTAGCCATAAGAGCAGATAGTAGGTTTTCGTTCACAAATTTGTAAATGCAGCGATTTAGCAGAGATAGATGATCCTACTGTACAATTAAGCATTGACAACTCAAATTGGAAGGTTTTTTTGATTTGTTGTACGGAGTATCTGAAATGTGTTCTTAGTATATTCGTTGTCAAATAAAACGCACAACTGATTGGACGATAGTGACATATGGGAAGCGCCTAGCTTCATCCATCAGGTGCCTGATTAGCATGCCCCTGACCGGCGAGGAGGTGCCCCATGGGGCACCCCAACCACTAGTATATATAATGGGGCACCATGGTGCCCAGGCACCATACCTAGCTACCATCTGATTGCTTCAGGGTCCGTGCAACTACAATGGGCATAGATACTAGCGGGTCAACCCGTTTAGGTTAACTGATTTGGAATAAACGTTCAACACTCCATCAATTCATGAAATGGCAATTATTACGTGATCAAGTTGCCTCCTTTAATCCCAACTCTTGAGCGCCTGCCTATTTAACTAATGTGGTAATTGGTGGTCCACCCAGCAACAAGGAAAGAAAAAACTTCCTATTCTGAAGCATGCATCGATATGGAGAGAATAATCTCACATTCATTGCGTGTGATCATGGAAAAAAGTCCAAATTTAATTCTAACAGGTAGTCTACATGCAAACTAAAAATTTAAATTTCTAGGTACATCGTAATATAGGCTACGTATATACCAGGAATACCCGATTATTTATGGTACCCGCATACCTGTAAAAAAACAGGGTATGCATACCTAGATACTTGTATATACCAAATTTTGACTATTTTGGGTTGTACCAGCATACCTGTAAAAGTTAAGGTATGTATATCTTGACAGTATACCTAGGACTGTATACCTAGAAATATCTTGACTATTTTCTCTGTATACCTAGGTACCTGTATATCTTGACTGTATGCCTGCATATATCTTGACTATTTTCTATGCATACCCGGATACCTGGATATCTTGACTGTATACCTAGGAGATATACCTTTAATTTCTGGGTTTGAGACATACCTTTAATTTCTGGGTATGATACCTTGATATCTCCATACGCGAGGAGTCTCGATATATACCAGTCCCTCGATACCTTGATACCGATACCTTATGTATGATACGACATGAGTTACAATTCTTCAAATGTAGGATCAGTATTCCAACTACCCTCATACCCCGCGGTATCATCATAACCTGTCATACTCCTCAGAGAATAGCTAGATCACTCAATAACTACAAAACTCTCACGTACTAGGTATCAAGGTATGATCCAAGGAGTACGATAGTTCAAAATTTACATTTGGGTGTTTCTAGCGTACCTTGTTATGGAAGTAATTCTCATGAACTATCATATTGTTTAGAAAATGCCTCGATACCTTGATACCGATACCATCATATATACATGGACACCAATACTTCTTCGGCATCGCGTTGCGCCCGGATCTCCACCATGGCACACACCTCTGCCGCGATACCTCAAGACCGGTACCTTCATACATTGATACATCGATAAAGGTACCTTCATACCTCGACAATACATCGATACCTCGATACCGGAACCTTCATACCTCGACACCAATAGAGCTTCGGTGTCACGTTGTGCCTGGATCTCCACCATGGCACCACTACAGCGAGGATATCATACATGTAATTTCTGGTATGAGACATATCTTATTTTTTGGGTATGATACCCAGTAGGTATGATACCCATTGGGTATGATACCTTGATACCTCCATACGCGAGGAGTCTCGATATATACCAGTCCCTCGATGCCTTGATACCGATACCTTTTGTATGATACCCACTAGGATATCATACCTTGGGTATGTTTTCTTAATAGAATATCTTGGGTACATCTACATGACAACCATACAAATGTGCATGTATATCATACCTACGATAGAATAACATGTGGTAGTACATCTGGGTATAATGCCTGACATGTCAAACCTTGGGTATGGTTTTTTATTGGAAAACCTTGTGCAGGTTTTTATTATTAGAAAACCTTAGGTATATCTATATGACAACCATACAAATATACATGTATATGATACCTCGGTATGTGATACCCACCGATTATACATACGACATAGTTTAAATTTATTCATGATGAACAACTGGTCGTTATATGTTCACATGGGTACTACCTCGGATGCCCGGCAGGCCCTGGAGTGCTTGTTCCGCCGAGGAGGCAATCGATGTTGCAGGGAGCGGCGGCGGCCGCCTCGTCGCGGCTGGCGTACTCGTTGGCCAGCGTGAAGAGTCTTCCCGTCGTGATACTACTCATGGGTAATGCGTCGAGGGCGTTACGCAGTCGGACGTGGTTGAGCCCCGCCATGAAGCGTTGTAGAGGGTGATGTCGGGAAGTCCGGGGATCCGCCGAGCAGCTGACCACCGTTCACGATCGGTGCGTATATAATACAACGAATTATCTAGTGATGCACTCTTCTTCTTCATCGGTAGCTACCACCGTTGATCCACATTTACTTTATGCCCATGCTTACCGGATTAAGATTTACTTTATGCTCTTGCCGATCGTCAAATAAAATCCGCTGAAAACAATCATAATACAAAAAATCTTCAAAGCAGCACAAAAATACACATAGATCAGCCACACATCCATGCAAGTAAGTATATATCGCGCACGCACACACACAGCGTCGCGGGGAAGCAACTCAGACTGGTAGATCAAGTAAGGAGCTGGGCGGGAGAAACGAGTGAGAGATTGACGCTCGCCACACCGACTTCATGCAGAATGGACAACCATGAACATCACCAGTCGCCTTGGCGGAGGTTAGCGCCAGCCTTGGATGGAGCAGAGCCGCCGCATGCCTAAATCAAAAAAATTAGCAATGTTATAGGCCTTATCCACAGAAAGGAATTAAGAAATGATAAAAAGTCTGCGTACTTGAACCATTGAAAATCTCAAACATGTACATACCTAAAATCTGTCGTTCGGAATTTCAAACCTCACTGCTCCAAAAGAACCATACGGAAAAATTACTTCTGGGTAGATCTCTTACAAAATACCAGGCGAAAAATCAACATGGTAAGAGATAAAAAGAAATACGTGCACATACCTGAATTGATGAAGAGAAGAACATGTGCACCGTAAGAGCAAACTGAGGTGGGAAAAAATCTGAAACATACATTGCCACATGAATCAGCCAAGTCAATCCAATAACAAGCGCGTGTATAAGATCTGAGATGTGAAAAGGTTGGTGGATTACTACCAAAACATGCAAGATTTTCTCAAGAAATAATTGCCGAAATTAAACATACATACCTGATTTGGTAGAAAGTTACGAAACATGAAGAGAACAAATAATTTCGAACTAGAAGCATATAGGCATCGGTGTCCAGCTTCAGGTGCTCGTCGTCAGCTCCGATCTGTGTCGGCCGGCCGGACGCGGTACACAGCCAACTACATTTTTTTTTTTGATCCAAACCTTTGTTTAAGCATGCATGAAAAGATGGAAAGGAAATAAGAGGAAAGCCTACACTATTTTGTTTAGGAAACTATTAAAACTTTGATACGTGGTGTCATATATGGAAACATTTCACTCCAAAATAACAAGGAAACATATCAAACATGGTTTACTCTTACCTCAAATAAAACACCCTAACGGGTTAGACCCGAATATTATACCGAAACACCCGACATCTCTTGTGCGATTCGTAAAGCGATCCAACGGCCATTGATACTGGTGCCCAGACTCCTTGGAGCACCTATATATATATATATATATATATATATATATATATATATATATATATATATATATATATATATATAACCATCCACTTTCCCCTCCCGACCTTCTCCCTTCGGTCGAAACCACCGACCGGCCAACCTCCCCCGCGACCCTCGCCGGCAGGTCCTGCCTCCCCCGCTGCCGGCGAGCCCCCCGTTCTCCGGCGTTCCTGCTTCCCCCTCCGCCGGGCGCCCCTACTTCTCCTACTGCCAGCCATACCTGGTTCCACGCACCGGTGACCAGGGCCCCGCCGCGTCCGATCTCACCGCCCCGGATCCCCGCTGCCGGCCTTGGCCACCGCCGCCAGCCCACTTCCCCGTGCCCCAGCCACCAGTAAAGGCGCCGCCACGCCGACCCACTTCCCCGACCCCCCACCACCAGCAAAGGAGCCACCGCGCTGGCCTGGCCTCCCAGCTCCCCGCCGCCGCCTGCGGAGATCGTGGTGGCGTTGGGATCTTGGTCGTCCGCGACAGCAGCCCAACCCGTCTTCCCCGTCTCGCTGCGGATCCTGGGACCTCTCGCCGACAGTTACTGTGTCAGCCTGGGCAACCATGACCGTGTGGAGCTCCCTCCCCTCCGCCGGAAGAACCCCGAGCCGCACCTCCGATTCATCCCGGCTCCCGGTGGTTTGCTCCTTTTTCTTTTTTCTATTGTACTTCCTTGTCCCGATCGGCACAGTTCCGTGATGTGGGGCGTGCTCCCATACCTGCAGGCCTTCTCTAGGCTAATGGAGCAATGTCTGGCGTCTGCGACCTAAAATCTTTGCTGCTACATGTAACATGTGCGCCTTCGCCGGTCTTCGACTACTCCGCGCGTGCGCCTGCACTTTTCCCGAGCGCGCGCCTAAACTTCTCCCTAGCGCTGCACGGACCTGTGCCGATCCCGTCGCTTCTCCTGCCGCGGCCGACAGAGCCCCTCCCCTACAATGTCCTCGCCGGCGGCGCTCCTGCCCTCCCATGGCTCGCCATGCTTGCTGTAGGCAGCGAGCCCAGGACCTCCGCCCTGCCCCTTATTCCGGCGACGCCCAGTTAGCTTTCCTCCACTTCCTTCTTCATCTCCGGTGAGAAGCATTGGGGAATCGAGCTGCTGAGAGGCACGGTGGACTGGGCCTCCCTGGTCCATAGCGCTCCTTGTTTCTATCGAGTCTTCTCTCTGTAGTTTACGGCAGTACAATTCTGTTTATTAAGGCAGTGTACTTGTTCGTCAAACATAAGTTCAGAGAAAATTGCTGCTCGTGAAAGGCGGATGCGTCAGTGGTCGCCTCACGGCCGCGTTTGGCAGGCTGATCTCTGGCGCCGCGTGCAGTGAGCAGAAGCCAGCAAAATCGAAGTCAACTGCTTGTAGTATGCTGAAAGCTCAAAGCTACACTTTCTCCCCCGCTGATACTAATCTCTGTTTGACTGTTTCTTCTTCACTATGTAGCCCCACACACCCCACTCATTTAGTTTAGCTTTTTGAATTCAGATTCTTCCATGGAAGTTGGGGAAAGTTCTAATTAAGTTATGCAAATTATTGATTTGCTATGTGGGTAAGAGGTAACGATGGTTAAGAAAAAGCCATTGATTCACGTGAGTGTGAATCAATTAAATTATAGTCATTCTATCTACAACAACTTGGCTTATCTGTTAATCACTCAATCTGGTTATACATATGTGACTTGCAGGTTGCAGTACACTTGGTTAAATTCTATCTACAATAATTTGGCTCTGAATTTCTTACAATATGTTTCTTGCGTTGGGCAGTACAAGCAGCTTCAGAAGAAAAGTTCAGTCGCACAGTGGCACGAAGTGCAAGTGCGTGTTTGATGGACCGTGCCAAGGTTCCGCCAAGATTACTACGGACGGGTTGTCACTTGTCCAGTTTCTCTTGCTGATTGTTGTGATGCCAGGCGATGCTGCTGTGGCTACACTGTCTCTTAATTATGTATGCTGCTGCTGGTCTGTCTCCCTAGTAGTCCCTGGTGATTGTTTTCTTGGGGCAAAACAGCCCCTGCAGTGTTCTTTGATGCAGGCTTTTACAAACTCCAAAGAAATTACGTTTTTTCATTTGAATTATAATTCTGCGTACTCTAACTATTGCTTTGTGTATTGTACTGAACTCATATTGTAGAGCAGTACCCACTTCTTAAATCCGAGCAGTGAACACGTACATAATGGCAGTACATAGTATACTGGATAGAAAAGGTGCACGAGAAAACAAGAAAAACAATCTTTGGCTAGAATATTGTGCGCATAAAAGCTGGGCAGTATATAAAGTCCAGAAATTACAAGTCTTACATTTTAGGAAGTACGTCAAATGAATTTGAGCATTACAAATATGTTAACAGAGCACTTGATGGTTAGCACAAGTGCAGATTATTTTTGAATTCCAGCGAACATGTATCACTGCCTTGTATTATTGATGTTATTTGTTTGTAAGCATGTGGTGAACCTATTCGTCCTGGTGCTTGCATAGAGCTAAATTATGATTTATCCGAAAAACAAAATCTTCTGTTTACTAATTATTTTTTCTGGGTAGTTAGTTTCTTCCCATTTTGGAATAACAATTCCTCTAGTACTATAGTTGCTAAATCAAACTATGGGATGTTAAGGGCATCTCAAACAGAGGCGCAATAATTTGGCGCTCCAAAACCTACTTCGCGCGCGCTACGCGAGCGCTGTGCCGAATTCCCCTCCACCGGAGGCGCTATTTCGCAGCGCGGGTGGCCCGTTGAAAAAGCGCCCGCAGCGGAAGCGCTAATTTACAGCGCCACAAAAACATTTTAGCAGTACATAAGTACATAGTCTAATAGAAGATCTAAAAAAACATTGAAAATACAACTAAAATAGATAAACTACTAGTCTACTCGTCGTAGGAGGTGGTCTCAGTCCATACGTCGTCCCAGCGAGCGTCATCGTTAGCCCAAGTCGTGTTTCGGTTGACTAGCTCACGGTCGGCGATGTTCCGATGGCGGCGCCGGTCTGCCCTTCTCTACGCCCTGAGGTCGGCGAAGAAGACCTCCATGTTGTCGACGTCGCTGGGAATTGCGCCCTCCACTGGCGCATCAGTTCCTCGTCGCGCTTGGCGATGGCGATCCAGCGCTGCACCTGGCGGTGGTGGCGACGATCCTCGTCGTCGACGAGGCACGCTGCCGGCGCGAGAACTCGGCCTCCTCCGGAGACTCGACGTCCGGGAAGTTGAGGCCACGCGGCCGCGTCGTAAGTGCGCGCCACCAACTCCGGCGAGTCGTAGGTGCCGGGGCGAGGCGGAAGCCGCCGGTGCGAAGCTCCGTATAGAACCTGCCGTTGGGACGCGCTCGGACGCCGCGGAAACCGGATGGCCCGCGGCGGCATCCCGGTGACGAAGGTTGAGCAGCGGCGGCGCGCGTGGGAGAGCGGTGTCCGCCGACACGTGGCGCGACGAAGCGGCGAGGCGTGGCGAGACGAAGCGGTGACTGGAAGTTTCCACGGCGGACATAGGGAACTACATACGTTCAATTTAGTGAGAAAATCCGACACTTCGAAGTACAACCATCGGACACAAGCAGTACACCCACTTATATAGGAAGTACAAGAAAACCGACAAAATTCAAATGTACAAAAAAAAGTATTGTCATCTACGAGGAAGTTCAACCATTAAACACCAGCAATACACCCACTTAATATAGGAAGTACACGAAACCGACAAAATCGAAATAGAAAATCCAAATGTAGAAAAAATAAAATAATCCCATCATCCGCGAGGAAGTTTAAATACTTGACAATGAGAAGTACAACCATTAAACACGAGCAGTACACCCACTTAACATAGAAGAGAGTGAATTCGGTAATCACATGGGTAGCTACGCACGGGTTCCCCGTCGTTTGATTTGCTTTAAGATTCTCTCCCGCGAGCGAGCATGGTCACGGCGACAACACGGCGTGGAGTCTAACTTTTCGCTGCTGTTCACTCTTCTGGACCCGAGACCAGCTACTGTCGGCCAGCACAAGGCAACGAAATAAGCTTCATTGTACAACGCTAATAAACTGGTAAAGCAAATTAGTATCTCCCGGCTAAGGCTTGTAAAGCTAATTAGTAACTCCCCGTAACCATGCGCTAATAAAGGTAATTAGCATCTCCCCGTAGCCATGTGCTAATAAACAAAATCTCCAGCACTAATAAATTTTCCGTCAAAATATCTTCATGAATACAGCAGTTTCATTGTACAAACTCAGGATGTAAGAACTCAGATTCATGAATAGATCAGTTTCAAGCGATGAAACAATGAATAAAAATTGCAACTGGAAAACTAAAGAAATAAACAAAAAAGAAAAGAAATAGGGGAGGCCGGATCCGTTGCTACCGGCCAGAATCAGGTGGGCGCTGGACTTGTTCTTAGAGCATGTCTAATGCGCCCGCATTTTTTCGCCCTTAAAACGCGAGAGAGTAGGCCCGCATCCGGTTTCGCCGGCCAAAAACTCGGACGAGCTAGCAGACTCCCGTATCCCTAAACGGTAAAAAAGCATATTCCAAGAATATGCCACATTAAATTTTTTCTTTCCTCATCTTCCTTCTCTCTTCTTCCACCTCTCGGGCACCGCAGCCATGGCCAAATCGCGTCTCCGCTCCGGCCGCCCCGCCCCCGCACCGGCCGCCCCCGCCCGCACCGGCCGCCGGCCGCCCTCGCCCGCCATGGCTCGGCCGCCTCGCCCGCCACGCCCCGCCACGGCCCGGCCGCCTCGTCTCCCGCTCCGGCCGCCCCCGCGACGCCTCGGCCCCGCCCGCCATGCTCCGACCCCGCTCCGGCCGCCCCCGCGACGCCCTGGCCCCGCCCCGCTCCGGCCCCGCGACGCTCCGCCGCCGCCCGCGACGCCCGGCCCCGCTCCGGCCGCCCAGGCCTCCGGCCGCCCCCGCCCGCCACGGCTCGCCGCCGCTCGTCGCGCCCTCCGGCCGCCGCTCGCTCGTCGCGCCATGCCATGCACCGGCCTCCGGCCGCCACGGCCCCGGTCACGCGACGCCGCCTCGGCCGCGACCGGCGCGATGAACAGCTGATTTCCGAAAATTCAGCCCGCCACGACTAGGGGGTTCGCCCCGTATTCAGCCTCCCACCCCGTACTTGTAAGGGGCGAGAAGCCGCCCCGTACCCAAAACTCGTAAAATTCGATACCGGGGGCGGATTTACGGGGTCTGCTAGACGGCCGGGTAGAGCTCTACCCCGTATATCGGCGGTTATTTTACGGGGTTGGGGCTTTTAAGGGGTCTGTTAGACCTGCTCTTAGGATCAGAACAAGATGGAGGGGATAAACGACGAGGATAGAGAGGATTCGCACGAAAACAACATCACGAAAAAGAAAGGAAGAACGGGGAGACAGGCCAATCTCGCCTCGCCGACCGTGGCGGAGGTCACCTCGTGTGCATGAACACGAGGGCGACGCGAGCAGGAGGTGCGCGCGCACCGGCCGCCGGCGGCCATGCGGCCGCGGAGCCGCCGGATGTGTGCCACGAGCTCGCGGTGCGCGCTCGCGATCTCGCCCGCGCTCGGGCCCGGCAGCTTCCCGTCGCGGAGCGCCGCGTCGTAGAGGAGCTTCGGGTGGTCCGAGTCCCGAAGGCTGTCGGGGATCACACCGATGGACTCCGAGCACCGTCGGCGCCGCGTGCGGCCACGGGATGAACGCAGGGTCGAGCGCCGCCGCGCAGCTGCGGCTCGGTGATGGCGTCGGCGGGCGCCCGGACGCGCGGAACGACGCGGCCCGGCCCACTAGGCGTGGCACGGCGAAAGCGAGCCCGGCGCGGGATGCGCAGCCGAGTCCCCGACCCGGACGAGCGAGGACGAGACGGAAGATGCCGTGATGTCGTCGCCGCCGGCGCACGCCTTGCCGCAGCCGGGTATGTAGTCGCGGAGCATCTCGGCGACGTCGCGGTATCGCCGCAGCGCGAGGAGCGCGCGGGCCCGGAGCTCCGGCGCCGCCTCCATGTGTGGCGACACCTCCAGCCGCGGCCGCCACCAGGCCCGGCGCCGCCTCCGCCGCCGAGTCGTCCCCCGCGTCGCCTCCTTGCGCCGCCGCCGCCGGACCACGGCGATTGAAAAGGAGCTCTCGATCCGTGGGCGCAGGACGAGCCAGACGAGAGGAGGTGCTAATGGGATAAGGACCACATGGGATCCGACCACATGTTGCTTCCCACATCGCTGTGAAAAGAATGACCACTTCAGACAAACGATAAAACAAACGACGTTAGCCACGTGTTTGCTTCTGCCTGCGTGCTCACCTACCCATGTGAACACCAGCGTTCATTCGTAACATAGAAAGTACACGAAAACCGACAAAATCCAAATATAGAAAATACTAAATAATCCCGTCATCCGCAAAGAAGTTCAAATACTTGACGATGAAAAGTACAACCATTCAACATGAGTAGTACAACCACTTATTACGTAAAGTACAAGAAAACCGACAAAATCCACATGTAGAAAAAATAATACCATCATCCCCAAAAAAGTTTAAATACTTAAAATGAGAAGTACAACCATTAGACACAAGCATTACACCCACTTATTATAGTAAGTATAAGAAAACCAACAAAATCCAAATGTAGAAAAAACAAAATCTGTAAATATAGTGGCTCAATTAAGTAGACAAGTTAAGTTTCCAAAATTACACGGACAAATGAAGTAGGAAAAAAATGGATAACATGTAAAAAACATAAAAATGACACATTTATGTCGGACTCATATAACAAGAAGTGCATGTACTAACATTCAAAAATGTTCATAAACCTGTGTAAAATAAGGAACAATACTAGAACTAAAAGATCCATTGGGAAGTACGAAAAGACCTAATCGAAGAAGTACATGCTTCATCTTCTAGGAAGTACACAAATCAACATTCTTGATTAGTTTTGCGAAGTACATGCTCCGCCTTGTAGTGTATTAAAAATAAAAAACCGTCAAATATTTTCTCACGGATATAGTACAAGAAATGATTTCAAGTGGTTCAAGTTGTGCCTATGACAAGTACAAATGGTCAATTTTGGAAGTGCAAAATAAAACCCTCCTCAAGAAGTTCGCATCGCAACATTGGGATGTTCAAAAAAGAAGATTTGGGAATTGTAGAATCTCTCGGAGTTGAGTCTAGGGACAATTTTAAATTATCATTCCCGAAACATACATGTTTTGATTTTTGAAAACACACTTTGTTTCAAAACATTGCCGGGAAGTACAACCACAAAGGCCAAGAAGTACAAGGCATGTCGCAGGAACTTCGAATACACTGTTTTCAAGTATGAGGTTTTTTTTGGTGATTTCGAGAAGTACAAAGTTGCGACTACGAGAAGTACAAATGGCCGTTTAGGAAGTAAAGTAACGGGCATATGAGAAGCACAACTACTAGATATCGTTGAAAATAATATATGAACAAAGAAACTTCTGATAAATACATATATCAATATTTGAAAGTTCAACATTACGATTTGTGAAGCACACTCTAGTTTGGAAAAAATAAGAAAATGTAACTTAAATGTTCGCTAAGAAGTACATGCAATATCGTCTGGAAGTACATGACACCGGGTTTGGAAAGTACAAGACTTATCTTCTAGACACGCCACCAAAAAAGGTTTAGTACTATTCTAGTTTCGTTATCTACTGCATTTCAAAATGAATAAATGGGTTTACCCATCAAATTTAAGTCGTCATATCGCTAAGAACATCCAAATTGTGATTATATAACTTCTAAAATTAGTTTTAACTTATGTGGAAGTGCTCAAAAATAATAAAATCAACCATAGGGAAGTACAATGTGTATTGCAGGCAGTACATGCAAATACAACAAGAAGTACAATGTATAATTGTAGGAAGTATACGTATCAAAAGATAATAAAAGCATCCGATATATTATTTCACGGGAAGTATAAGATGTTGTTCTGAAAAGTACAACCTGTGACTACGAGAAGTACACGTGGTCAGTTATTAGAACCTCTAAATAATAATTTTCATGAAGTACACACATCAACATTGAGAAGTACAATTGATTAGTTTTCGGATATACACGGTCTATCTTATATAGTGCATTAAAAACATTATGTTTTATCCCATGGGAAGACAAGATGTGATTCGAGAAGTTCGGTTGTAGAATATTTTATCTCATGGGATGTCGGTGCTAAGAATATTATTCTGCAAATAGTGCCGGTATATGGCGCCAATAAGTACAGATTCATAACGCTCGGAAGTGCAAGCAAAAAAAAGGTTAAAATTTATCAGGAAAATATACATGGGTAGTTTCGGCAGTACAAACGAGTAGCAGCGGGAAGTACGATTAAGTTCTTCTTTAATTGTCACCTTGTCATGCTAAAAAGCAGAAAAATAAATATATATGTTACGGCATATGCTTCTAAATTCTAGCCAATTTATAGTATATCGCCCCTATTTTTTTTTGTTCGTTGGTTTCTTGTATTTTTGCATAATCGCTAGGTTACTGATGTATGTATTATGTGCAGCTTCCAAATGTCTACCATCACCATTTCATTGCTCGAGCAGTAGACTTAATTATGCCAAAATACACCTCTTTTATTTGAGAAGTACAACTATTTATTCCCACCAGGCAATTGGTTGTAAATAAGAAAATTCATAGTAGATTTAGTCTCCGCTTAGGACGTACAACTAATAATTGGTTTCAGCAGTACATGTGTGTTCGTATCATGCAAGTTGACGTGTGTTCTACATTTTTGCTTTTTTTTTTTGGGAACATGACCTGCAGTTTGCGGTTCAGTTTCTTCTTCTTATTTTGAACATGATAGACGTACCACTGCTACAGATGCTAATTTATATGTACAGTTCAGTTTAGATATGTCTACTGTCTAGCAGGATTTGTTATGGTCATCTCGGTTGACGAAACGCAGAATGTCAATTACTTCTTCTATTTCTATGGTTCTGCACTAGCGGGATGCCCATGCAAAATCATCACATCCATAGTCCAAGGTGTAGTCGATTTAATTGAATCATTCCAGAAACATACTTGCAAGCTACTGCTGACGAACCTGTACTTTTTTGCATAGCATGCTTGTACTTAGGAGGCCACTAATTGAACTTCCCTGTATTTTTTATTTTGGTGTACTTCCATTCAGACTTTTTTAGCTTTGATATGTCAAAACAAGATTTTCGGTGGAGATAAACCAATACAGCTGAGTAAAAATTTAAGAATTTTTTTTCATATCAACAAACACGTACAGCCCGTGCGTACAGCGCACTAAATCACTGCGAAAATTTACCACTACATAAGTTGAGAAAGAAAGAGTAGCTGCAGCGCGGGGGAGACAAATAGAGAGCAACTGCTGTCGTGCTGCAAGTAGGAGAAAGAGAGCAGAGGAAAACAGCTGCGCCTATTCTGCATGCGAGACGAAGCTCCGGCCAGAACGGCAGCTCGCGCGAGAGATAGCGGCAGGCGTGCAGGTGATGTTGACCAGAGCAGCGCGAGTGGGTTCATCCTCGTCGGCCCGACGGCGGAGCCTTAATCAGACATGTCCTGCCGCCGTGGACCAAGAAGGAGGTGGGAGGCACCGGAGCAGCTTGAGGAGGTCGAGACTGGGGCGGAGGAAGATACAGGCGACGGCGAAATCTCCTGCACCGGCAGGAGCACCGGATCGACGAGAGGAGAACGAAGCCGAGGTGCATGGCTCCTGGCGGCGGCGAGAGGAAGTTGCTCGAGATCCCAGCGGCGCTGGGAACCGGCGAATTTGAGGGGAAGCTGGCCGATGGCGAGGGCCACGACGGCGGATGGAGGGAGTCGGGGAGGCTGGGAATTTGGCCTGGGTCGTATCTCCCATGGTTTCTCTCGAGACGAACTGACGAAGAATAGTGTGCTGGGCACGTTTTTTCAAAATTAAAATTAAACCGTTCAAAATTAGCAAAAAGTTACTATACCAAAAAGTTGCGGATTTTCAGTAGCTATCGAATGGTATATCATTTTCGCAATTTGGACGTACCATTAAAAAACTCGAAAAAAATCAGCACACGTGAGCCGTTCTTTTTGGGCAGTTCATTGCGAAGTACAACTATTCGTCGCGAGAAGTTCAAGTCGGTGCTCAGAATATTATTCTGCAACTGGTTGCAGAATAGTGCTGGTATATATATATATATATCGACTTTACTTGAATGCCATTTACTGAGCTATCTTCTTTTTTCTTCTTCTGGCGAAAGCACATTTTATTATTTTACGGAAGCAAGACGAAAGGTCATTTCGCCAATCTGGGGAATAACAGTGAAAGCAATCGATCGGAGAAGCCCCCCCTAGTATTGAGAATGCAAAAGTGGATTCATTCCCCAGGCGTGTGTGTGTGCTTTCCACGGGCCTGATCTCGATTTCTTCTTAAGCTGTTCAACTATAACTGGTGCTCCTAGGTGCCCGGGCACCATACGTAGATACGCGTATTTTTGCTTTGTAGTACACATACCTGAGGGTATACATACCTAAGTTACACATACCTAAGGTATACATACCTAAGATATGCATACTCAAGTGATACATACCTAAGGTATTGCATACCTAAGGTGTACGTATATATGTTAGGTATGTGTAACTTGCATGTGTGTATGTTAAGTATGTAAATGTTAGGTATGTGTAACTTGTATGTGTATATGTTAGGTATGTAAATCTTAGGTATGTGTAATTTAGACACGTACACTCCAGGTATGTACGAAATACACGTTTGGTGCCCATGCTCCTAGGTGCCCCAATTGAGCTTCCTATATAGAGCCCAACTATTCTCGAACCCCCCTTAAGAGGGGTTCTAGAATAGCTATTCTCGAACCCCCTATTCCCGCTTAGCTTCTACTCCCGAACCGGACCCTATTCCCGCTTTGCTTTCTACTCTCGAACCGGCCACTCCACCTGGCCAGTCCACGCCCCCGCCCTGAACCGGTCAACCCACATCCAGATCCCTCACTCTGTTGCCCTCGACTCCAATCCCGTAGACCGGCGGCGCCCCGCTGCCCTCTCCAACCGATTCCGGCGACCGTCGGCGCCCCGCTTCCCTCGCCCACGACGGAAGACCAGATTCCAGGCGGCCCACGACAGCTCTTGCGCACGCGCCTCGTGGGAGGGAGCTACCGCTAATTTGGCGGCGGTTCCGCGGGCGCCGAGGATGAGCGGCGGGGCGGAGGGGAGGGCGGGGGCTCGTCCGCGGCGGCGGGGCCGGCTCCGGCGTCCGCGCGGAAGCTAGTGCAGGGGCTCAAGGAGATCGTCAGCCGCCCCGACGCGGAGATCTACGCGGCGCTGCGGGACTGCAGCATGGACCCCGACGAGGCCGTCATCCGACTCCTCTCCCAAGGTCCCGTCTCCCTCTGCCGTGCCTCGCACCTGCTCTTTTGCTGCACCCATAGTTTTTTGTGTTGTTTTTGTCCCGTTGGTTACTAGTCTCTGGGTTGTGTCTGTGCGAAATGGATTGGAGGAACGTGCCTTCTTCGTTTTACCCCGCTGATTTACGGTGATCTGCTGCTCTGCTAATGGAGTTCGTCTCCGGAGGAGGTGCTGCAGGGCTAGTAGCAGCAAGACGTGTTCCTCTGTAGGGTGTAGAGTTTTTCTCTGTTGGGTGCACGCCTCTCATTTAGGATGGGGCTGTACGCTCTGTGTGATTTACTTGTGCTAGTTCACTGGACTAGTATTTTCTTGGCAAAGGATTTGATGCTTGTTAATTTTACAATTTTTTGTTGGGGGTGTACTGATTTTTAACTGTCGATGGCTTGTGTATTAGATTGATTATTTTGATTGATTAAAGTTTGAATGATCAGACTGCACATAAATAATTTCAGAAGCTCAGTCTTTTGATTTCACGAAGTTCGTTCCACAATGAACTGCTAGTGCTTGTCTGGTTTTACTGGCTTTGCTGAATACTAGGAACACAAATAGCAGAACTTTATTCATGGAAGAGGTAGTTAAAATATACACATCTGGCCCTTCTCCTCCAAGCTCATAATCGCCTGTGCAATAGTATATCATTTGCTCATTATCTGCTTGTTGATATGCCTGTGAGAATCGGATATCTTTACTCATGAAAGCAAAAAAACAAGACAGAAGTTCAGTGCGATACGAAAAGAAATTCGCATCGCTCAGATTAGTTCAATTTCCAGTTTTTGGAGTTTGTTTAGGTTGTCTTATAGTTTCAGCTAAAAACAATTAAAAGTTGGTTCATTTTTGTGTCGATAAAAACATGAGAAAAGGTCAGTTAAGTTGGTTCATTCTGGAGAGTATGCTCTGGATAGTTTATAAATTCATATCGGTAGTTCACCAATTTGATTTGGGGCAGTTTGCCTATCCCACAATTACTAACTCACTCATGACTAATTAAAAATATGAGTTCGCTTGATTATTTCAAGCAGTGCACTAAATTCGCAGAGGCAGTTCAATTAGCAAAATAAGATTTAAAATGGTCGTAGTTCACTCCACAAGCAAATGATGGTTCTCTTTTATCTTCTTTGCATAGGCCCCATCAAAATGTCAATATTTCCAATGATGAGGCTCCAAAGTTTCGCTGCTTGGCTACAGTCCCGTGAGCACGCCATGCTGTTGGACAAGCCGCCGGACGCCTGTGTACCGCAAGTCGTTGCTGTTGACATGTAAAAAAGTGAAGTTCACTTTTATAAAAAATGCAAGTTAGCTTTTATTTAAAATGCAAGCTCGCCACATAAGCAGAAAAATGTGAAGTTCACTTTTATTTAAAATGCAAGTCCGCTTTTATTTAAAATGCAAGCTCACTTGTCCACATAAGCACAATAAAGTGAAGTTCACTTTCATTAAAAATGCAAGTTCGCTTTTATTTAAAATGCAAGCTTGCTTGTCCACATAAGCACAAAAATGTGAAGTTCTCTTTTATTTAAAATGCAAGTTCGTTTTTATTTAAAATGCACGCTCGCTTCACAAAAATGTGAAGTTCGCTTTTATTTAAAATGCAAGTTCGCTTGTCCACATATGCACAAAAAGGTGAAGTTCGCTTTTATTTAAAATGCAAGTTTGCTTGTCCACATAAACACCAAAATGTGAAGTTCGCTTTTATTTAAAATGCAAGTTTTCTTGTCTGCAAGGTTCATACAGAGTTTGTCTGCAAGGTTCACTACAGAGTTTGTTATATACATACTGCTATTCTTGTTTGGCTGGTTGTTTTGGCTGAGTTTGGCATAAGCTTAAAGAAAGTGTCATTTCAGATATGCTTGCACCGGTTCCGGAAGAAAGAGCATGACTCGGGTGCTAAAATTGGATGGACGGCTTTGTCGTTTTGGCTGTTCTAACCATCAAGCTCAAGTTTAAGTTATTAGGTATGTGTTTTCTCGTAGTTATTTAGCTTCCATTTCCTTCGTGGATTTCCTTCGTAGTTATAGTCCGCCTCTAGGTTATTCTTGGAGTTGAGTATATATTTCTTTGCATAACCATGACTCGCTTTTGGCGTTGTTTTATTTGAGGGAGAAGGCGAGACCCCATTTTGTTTCCTGTCCGTCCTCTCCTTCTATCGCCGCACCGGTGGGAGACCTCCACCGCCGTAAACTCCCGTGAGCGCTAGTGTGAACTAGCGCCGGCGTGGACTCCCCAGAAAATTCAATTTGAACGAGTGTAGATTGAAGTTCACTCCGCAAATAAACTGAAGTTCAATCGGTACAAAATAACTCAAGTTGGATTTGTAAATAATAAAACCAACTCATTTCTATAAGACATAAAAAAGTTCATTCTGTGATCTACCTCTGTGCCCCCATACCTCCAGCGTGCTAGTAATACTCTCCGGGTATTTCAACACTACACTTAAGGTAATTAACTAGTGAACAATTTATACTTGCATTCAGGATTACATTCGAGGTACCTATTCTTATGTGTTTATACTCATTCTTAACGTTAAGAAAGGTCTATATGCTGCCCAGAGCTCTCTGTACAATTTAATTCTAGAGAAAAAAGGTAGAACTTTTCCAAGACAAAATAAACTTGATTCTAGGCAGTCCACTTTCAGTAAAACAAAACTTGATTTATTTGGGAGTGTATTTCAAAAGACTGGTTGGTTTTTCTTTTGGAAGTTCATATTTATTTTGTTAGAAAGTTCGGTTCATACTTATTCCGCGTAGAAAGTCTACTTCTGCTCCCGCCAAGTTTAGTATTTCATGTGAGGTAGTAAAAATATTTACATTTGGTTAACGAGTTGGGTTAAACCCATTGCGAAGTTCGCATTTAATTTTTGGGAAGTTCTGTTGGTCCAATTCACCTTATTGTGAAATTTCTTTTTAAATTCTTAAGTTGGTTTCGCTCCAGATCTACTCACAGTTCACTTTGTTCAAAATGGCAAGTTCACTCTTTTTATTTTGCGGGAGTCCATTTCATGTGCATCATATACATCGGGAAGTGCACTCCATACATCCCGGGCAGTTCACTCTGTGTTGTAAAATTTTAGAATGTTAAAGTAAATCATTGCACTTGCACATACTCGCGGTCCTGGACACAAATAGGTATAGTTGTGACAGAGTTTCTAAGAAGTTGCTACCGAGTTTCTGTGCTCGAACCTGAAGGCAATCAAATGTTAGTTTCTTGATTATTACTAGTCTTTTGTTGGTCTCATCCTAGTACCAGGCTACCAGCCATTAAGGAAGGCCTCGAAGAACCCTCGGCCACCATCACATACACCAGCAGCAATGTCATGTCGATCCAACCATTACGGCGCTAAAATGGTAATGGTGAGTTCACTTTTGTAAAAGTGAAGTTCACTCCGCAAATAAAATGAACTTCATTTAAACAAAAAATGCATATTGCTGCAATCTTGTTTTGATGTATAAAAGCATTGTCTAGTATTTCGTTTGATCTTAACCATCTACCACTGTCTACTAGTATCCTTATGCTGCCTTTTTTGTTATATGTAAGGAACACTACTTGACTGAGCCTACTATGCTATATCTAAGACGTGTCATGATCATCCGGTAATACTCCATGGGGATTTCAACGCTAAAACTTAAGGTAATTATCTAGTGAACTATGCATATCCATTCAAGATTCCATTCTTGTTCCCTATTCTATGCTGTTATACTCATTCTTAACACTAAGAAAGATCTATATTTTGCCCAGAGCAGTCTGTACAAATTAATATCAGAGAAAAAAAGCAGAACAATTTGACATTTTTTTGCAACTAATTGAGCAGTACTAATCTCAAAAGTAGCTGAAACCTACAAAGCTTCACAAGCCTGCACTTGAGTTTGTGATTTTTATGCTAATAAGATCTGTGAAATTTCTTTTTTGAAGTTCACATTACTTGATTGGCGTAGTGCACCTTTTTCCATATGTGAAGTTTGCTTTTTTTGTATGACTTAATTAACTATCATCACAGTACCCACAAGCAGCATTGCAACAAGCTGTGAGTTCTTGCGGCTGGCTCCTACGATTGTCACTGCAAGTCATGCTCTTCATTGCGTGAAGCAGCCGAGCACAAGTGCACAAAAAGAATAAAGGTGCGGAGATGAAGAGCTCACTTTTCCTAATCCGTGGAGTTCATTTCTCCTAATTCGTGAGGTTCACATCTCCTGCTACTTTACTTTAGATATTCTTGCTAGATGGACTATTATTTTATTAATTTTTGATAGTGTAAAGTTTCATGTGCATAAATGTAGCTACACTGGGGGTTCACTTGCGTATCCTCGAGAGTCCAGCGGGCTTCACATCGCTCTCTACAGCTCCATCTTTAGGTTTGTCAACTGTTGATTTCTACTTCTGAAACATTGTTCTGTCTCTTTTTTCTGTTTGTGTTCTCTGTTTCTTATGGAAAAAACGAAACCTGGCAAGTTCATTTGTACGGTGCACATAATAGCTTCGTGTTAGCCTGCAAACATTGCCGTCTCAGGTTCGTTTACTCATGTGTGTGAGTTCATTTTCTGGGCAAGTTCATTTTATTGCTGAAGTTCACTTTCTCTCTCTATTGAAGTAAGGCTTTATATTGCCGTGAAGTTCAGTTTATCCGCGTATAAGTTGAAGGTTTATTGACCACCGGTACTTGTATTAACTCTGATTGAAAATACTTAAAAATAGCAGTTTGCATGATTATTTAAAGCAGTTCACTAACGGTGAGGTTCACTTCAAATCCAAAGCTTTAATGTGTAATCAACTACTTCCATGTAATTTTTGTTCTGTGCAATTATTGAGAAGAAGAGAGATGCGAGATAAATGGAATATTAATTGAAACAGGGGAACACATTAAGAAAACACATGCTTATTCTTGCTTGTTTTTACTGTCAACTAGTTGATACCCCGCGCGTTGCGGCGGAAATCTATAAAGAAATAAATAGAAACTCTGTGGAGTGATATTACTCTCCTTGATGGAGAAAAGCTACTACGCATAGCCGGCTAAATATGAATATGTTGGAATTACTCCATGTTTTTCATAGCTACCATTCTTCTCAAATTCCTTCTCTCCACAACGGAAACTCCGATTGATCAATATTTGTATATTAAGATTAATGGTATATCAAGGCACTGCGGCGGTAACTCACCCAAAACTTACGTGTTAATGTAATCAAGTGCAGGATCAATTTTTAGAATAGAAATCAATGTCAATATCAATATTCGATGTATATTTGATTGCTAAGTCGGCAAGAAAACGAAACTGGGAGGTAATCCTGAAACAAACAATGAATAGTTGTACACTAATTAACCGTTCCACTGAACTGAAGTGGGAAGGCATAAAAAGGAAATTATATGCAGGCATGGACCTCGGTGGTCACAACGGCAACAGAAGCACTGTGCTTCAAATATTGAATTGGTAGACTCCTATGTTCTTAAACATTTGGGCTGATGTAGCAGCAAGAATATCTTGCCATGCACCTTCCAAAAAAATATCAGAAGAATTGGCACCATGTTTGCTTCGATGCAGCCATATATGTACTCTGCAAAAACACTGAAAGGATAATCATGGCAAAAGTTTAAAAGAAACAAATTTGAGAGAAATTAACATGAGCATACCAATAACGGGAACCTACGTTATACATAGCAGCAGAGTGGTCGCCACTCGGCACAATCATAATTGAAATAATTAGGAAGAAATAATCACTGTGTACAAAAGCCTATACAGAGCAATCATATGAACTTCACATGGTATGTTGTGTAGGAGTCCAAAAGGTGGAGTTTATTTACATATATTTCATTGACATTCAAATCAAATGAATAAAAAATTTAAGTGTATTGCCGAAGATCAGGATCTTCCGTCAATTGTTTGAAACTGTCCTGCAAAAGAGGACAGCAAAAATGATCTAGAGTGATATAAAACCCAAATGTTAAATCTGATTAAACTGGAAAAGAATTGAGTGACATACCGTGTAGGATGGCTGCGGCTAATGAGCTTTGATGACTTCAAATGAAAGAACATCCATATGGATACGGCAGATACAAACGAAGACCATATAGATGATGTCCATAATCAGACAATAAGCATAAAAATGCAGGATGGAGAATCCAATATCCAAGCGCGGAGTCGTCAATGGTGGCAGGCCTTGTACCGGTGGTCACCAACATGACCAATAGATAGCGCCGGTAGCCGTCAACAAAGAAGACTTCCGTGCTGTTTAGGAGTGGCATGGCAGACCGACGGGCTGATGTCCTCAATAGTCTAAGACTGAGGAAGGAGACCATGGGGATATATATACCTAATATTTCCGGGCAGATTCATGGAAAGCAATTACTCAGAAAACAAAATGGACTTGCAGGATGCAGAGAAGAGGGGAGAACGGGAAGGGGAAAAGACCAAGTTCGCTTGGAATTTTTGGTGGATATAAAATCGGCTAGCTCACAAGCATTAATGTGAACACTTTTTAGTGTACTTTCTGGTGGTGGTCAATCATTGTGCAGGAGGTGAGGAGACACACGTCCATAGAGGAAACACTCGTATTAAATCCAATGAAGTTTTTTTATCCCGAGAGACACACCAGGACTGCATGCGTTGAGGTCTCGGTCGGCTCTACAACGAATAACTAAAGACCATCTATTTGAAATCCTACGGCTAGAAATAATCAGGGTGACGTGGCTACACCAAATTTCAGCTTGCAAACATTAAATACACCTTAGTGGGGATGAACTTTATAGATATTATAGATTTGATGCCTATTCTAGCTTGTTTCCCGTCAGTGTTCGCTTGAAATTTTGGTAGGTATTTTATTGCACATGAATACTAAACAAATCTTACTAATCACTCTTTGTTTTTAAATTCACGAGTGCTGTGAGGAAGTTGTAAATAATTGCTTGCTCTAGACCAATCGGAGAAAACTCAACAACACACGTGCTGGAGATTGTTGGTGGATTATTTCTCAACGACGCCTTAGTGGAAGTTGGATAGCACAGGGTTAAAAAATCCAGGAGGATTCTACTTGAGTCCAGCATTGTGGCGGCTATACGGAGCAGCAGTTCACTTCCCGGGCAACAACAGCTTGCTTCCCACAGAGTAGCAGTTTGCCCCGGTACACACACCGAAGCTCCTAGCCCGCTGCATCGTCGAAGCCATCCAGCTCGATAAACCCATGCTTAGCTAGCTTGTTTGATAGTCACCGTCGCCCACGAGAGGGAGTTCGGTGTCCACCACCGAGGAATTCACATCGCTATCTGCTGCAAGCATGTGCGGCTCCATCCCCTGTAATGTGAAAACTGTGCACATGAGATTGAACTACACCAACTTCTGAAGCTGCAAAAGGTGGCTGCTTGTGTATTTCGACCTCGATGATTTGTGAACTGCCCGCTATATGACTTCCAAAGTGCAGCAGGCCATGTGTATGTGCGAGTTTAATTCTTTAATTTAATACACATGCTATGTGTTAATGTTTTGTTTTGACAAAGTTTGGTCGAGTGCAGCACACTTTGCAAGTTCATTTTTTGACTTCGAGAAGCTCGTTTCTTGCATTCGAGAAGTGCAGGTGTATCTTGAGAAAAAAATTTGTAACCCTTTTTTCAAGGAGTTCATGTTTTCCTTCGTTATCAGCATTTACGAGCAATACTCCTCTATTTGTCCGGAAGCTCTATTGTCTCTTCCTATATACGGGGAGTTCAATACACACATGTAAATGTGCAAATCACTGTTTTATCATGTTAGTTCACTACGTTTTAAGAGGGAGGTTCACAAACAATGTTTTGGGGATGTCGATCCGCCCCATGTTATTTTGGTATGACACTTCTCTAGAAAAAATGGAACTTCAATTTAAATGCTATGAAAATTCATCTCAATCATACTATACACACTAGTGAAGTTCACCTAAAACCACTAGTGAAGTTTATGGAAGTTCACTTTGAACATGTAGGAAGTTCATTTTGAACATGCTTGTAATTTCTATAACCCGACCGGAAGTTCACAATCGGGATATCGGGAAGTTCACTTCCATAATCGAGTAGCTCATGTACTATATTTTTCTGGGCGGAAATGATACACATAGAAATCCTTCGTACGACCTCTGATTGCGCAAATCGACCGGAGCTATGTACAATTAGCACTAATATAACTCTACTAATACTCCAACACACCGCAATGCCGCATCTAATCAATCTGGATGAGCCTATTTCAAAATGTTCTTGTGTCGGTGTTATGTCCGCTTGTGTGTATTTCTAAAATTAAACTTAAACCATTTAGAATTTTAAAAAAAGTTCAACATGAAAAAGTTGCACCTAATCAATATCTTTTCAGCACAATATCATTTGAAACATTTCGACAAGTGGATCAAAAATAAGCTCCAAAAAACAGTACGAAAAACAGAGAAAATCGGAAAGCGGAATCATGTATTTTGAAATCTGCTCCTAAACCGTAAAGAATTTGGAAAAACTTCCTACATGAATAATTTGCGCCTAGTCAACAGCTTTCCAACGCCATATCATAAGCATAAATCTGATAAACCGTTTGAAAATTAAACCCCCAAAACTGCACGAAAAAGGGAAATCCGCGAAAACGTTGTTTTGTATATTAAAAATTAGTTTTAAATAATATAGAATTTGGGAAAACAATGAACACGAAAAAGTTGCGAAATTTCCATATGAATCCAACGGTATATTATATGTATCATTCCGTTAAGCGGTTCGAAAATTAACATAAAAATATTGTCCGCACGAACATGCAATTCTGGTGTTCCGTCAAGAAGTTCACTAGGAAACACCAGGAAGTTCACAAGTGGTTCGAGAATAGTTATTCTCGAACCGGTTCGAGAATAGCAGATCTATATATATATATATATATATATATATATATATATATATATATATATATATATATATATATATATATCGACGCGGATTTTCTAACTAGGTGGATAGCTGTGCATAGGGTGCGAACCAGTGGATATTTCTTTGTGATCCGTGTTGCCGTTAACTCCGTTAGGCTGTGGCTGGCATGCCCCGAGGCCCGAGCAATGCCTGTTGCGTGTGTCCAAAAAAGCAGCAACTGTGCCACGTCTAGTTTGACCAAAAAATGTGGACACTATTTTTTTCCAGGGCGGTAGACGGACGACCTCGCAGGTTCAACCGGTAAAAAAAGTATAAACACAAAAAGGAGCCGTCGTGTTCATGTCTCCCGTCGGCGCCAGGCTGCTGCTCCCGTCGGCGCCAGGCTGCTGCTCCCGCCGCCGACCAGCCTGATGCTGCCCGAGAACCTCCGTGTAATTTAACCGCCGTTCCAGCCGAGAGCTCCATCCTGCCCATCAGAGAGTGCCGCCGGAGACCAAGGTCTGCCCGGAGCGATTGAAGATGAGGGAGGGAGCTCCTAGCGCCCGAGCCTCAGCCTCCTTCTCTGGTGATGAGGGGTGTGCGCGGTGGTCCTCCGGCGGGCAGGGGGGAGCGCTAGGATGTGGTGCATCTGGGCGGCGTGCCGCGTCTCGCACGACAGAGCGGTGCACGGGCTCGACCAACGGCGGCTGCCTCTGTTGCGCGTGCCCCTCCCGCCATTCCGCCCGCTGAAACTCCGCCGCCGCACCTGTGTGTTGTTGCCTCGCCCCGCCGGTTGCTCAGGAAGCAGCACATCAAGGCAACATCACCCGCTGGTGAACCACCAAAATCAAAACACTAGCACGTCAAGGAAAATAAAGATCAAATCCTCAAGAACATTTGTGCAGAAAAAGTCAAAATTTATAGAAGATACGGATGGGGAAAAGATCAAATCCTCAAGTACTAATCTGAAATCATAATCTGAAATCATCCATTCATTAGGTGAAGCAAAGAAATCTTGTTGTATTTTCATTCACACAAAATGTAATACTAACAAATTCATGCATCTTAATAATCATACAAGAAATTCAAAAAAAACCATCATGCAGCCAGCACGGGCAGGTACTGGAATTCGTGAGGTGGAGAGAAGAAATCGAAGGACAGGAGAGCCAATCCAACCTCAAATACATGCCTCATCACACAGCAACCTAGAAGGAAACTTTTATATCCACCTTTGCCGCTATGCAAAGAAGAATTATGAGAACTCTCATTGCGATTTGCTGTAACATCCAACGAAAAAGAATGATCTACAAAAACCTGGGGACAAATTGGAAATTTATGTGAAAAAACCACTGGATTTTCCATTTACGGGTAGTGGACCATAAAAATATACTGTCAACAAAGGAGAAAAAAAAGAAACACAAAACAAGAGCATCTTATCTAAGGACGACGAGATCCACCACGGCAAGATTCAACTAAGCAGGATGAATACATTAGTATTAGCAGTTCAACAGATCCATGGTCGCAGGCAAAAATTTACAGAAGACAAGGTATCCACCCCACACACCGCGCGATTCAATTTGACCAGATACGGCGAGAAGAGGGAAATCAACAGCAAAGTCAACAACCAAACAATTTCAGCAGCATCTTTACACAAGCTGGGTGAGGGGCATGCTGCCCCGACGCGTGCAGCAAAATACAGATCGCAGAGAAGCAAATCTAGATCGAAAAATAGAAAACGCAAATCGAGTCCCTGGGAAAAGCAAAGGAAACTTGCCCCAGCCACGGGCACCGCCTGCGAAATGCTACAGAAGCGCGATGCCCACCTGTCTCGAACTCCTTCAAGACGGCCGAGATGCAGAGCGTGACCCGCCGATGCCATGGTTGCCTGCCGCCGGTGGGAAATCCAGGCGTTGTGGGTGGGTGGCGCGGGGTACCAGGAGGTGCGGCGAGGTTGGTGGGACACTGAACGAGACCCACGGCATCAGCACAGCGGAGGCGCGGGCGATGGCGGCACTGCTGCGGGTCGATTTGCCGCGCCAACACAGTCGTCGTGACCCAGGCCGCCACCACCACCCACGCGCGGCCGTGCACATCTGAATCTAGCCGACATCCAGGAGGCGCGGGCGGCAGGAGCTGAGCCTTCCGATGTCCGGGAGGTGCGGGAGGCAGGGAGATGCTAGACTCGCGGTCCAGGTGCCGCCGGATGCAGGGAATCAGCAGAGTGGCGTGCGGGATGTGGCTGGGAGGCGGGGGCGCATGTGGACGGGCCAGCGCGGGTGGTCCTCGACTAGGGGCGGCGGTGCTCTGTATCCCCACGGCCAGAGATGGGGCATGGCGGAGCGCGTCGGCGACCGGGGATTGGGCGCGGGGAGGAGGGTCCGGCGACCGGCGATGGGGGTTAGGTGGGGCGCGTCGGCCACCAATGCGATGTGAGGGGTTAGGTGTTGCCGTGTGGGAGAGACGAGTCGTGCGGCGAGTGATACAGGACTGTTGGGGAGCAAAACAAAGGGAAGTAACGGCGTTTATCTTGACGTGGTGCAAAACTGCTCTATAGGCTCATCCGACGGCAGATAAAGGGTGCGTAGGTAGCCATGTGAGTAGGAGGCTATTTCCCATATATATATATATATATATATATATATATATATATATCTTATATAGGACATATTCATACTACACCCGGGTGTAGTTACACCCACATGTGTTTCTCATAATCTAGAGAGTATCTATCATACCTAAAAGTATGTACATGTAGTATTAAGTATATTAGACTATTTTGTTAGTATATATAATACTTTGTAGGCAGTATGCACAATTTTTTACGTAGAATCATCTTTTACGTATGCATATGCATGTATTTCGGATATATGGTGCAAATTACATGCTCACTTGCTTTATTTTCACCAAACTTGGTTTGGAGTATCTTAGATACATCATATGAACATACTCAAACCGATAAAGTATCATATATACTTATGTAAACCTTAGGTATGTGTAATTTAGACACGTACACTCCAGGTATGTACGAAATACACGTTTGGTGCCCATGCTCCTAGGTGCCCCAATTGAGCTTCCTATATATATAAATTATATATATATATATATAAATAAGATAAATACTTCCTACCCCTGGGTGTAGTTACACATACAAGTTACACATACCTAACATTTACATACTTAACATACACACATGCAAGTTACACATACCTAACATATATATCGACGCGGATTTTCTAACCAGGTGGCTAGCTGTGCATAGGTAGGCTGCCGTTGGATAAAGGGAGCATGAGTGTTCAACGTAGCAGGTCCTTTAAGTTGTTTGTGAGTTTGTGAGGTGCCAACGCTGTGAGATTTTCCGTCAGTGCATGCAAAGGCACATAAGGGGCAGGGCAATCTCATGGAATTTGAACGCTAGCATGGATGAGCAAAAGGCACGTGGAGTTCTGCAAGATTTTTTTGGTGAGACGATTATTGTACATGTCGTTTTGTTGCTTCTATCCATGGAGTTGTTCAAGATTTTTCATGATTCAGCAAAAAAAAGCACGTGGTTTTTCTTTTTAAATGAATAGGTGGGTAGCAAACAATTTAGCTGCAAAGATGGTTTTTCTGAGTGATTAACTTGGTGTTAATTTTCTGGGTAATTAAATGTTCTAGTTGGCCATGCGATTGGTACTATAGATTTGGGGTACTGCACGTAACCGTGGTCACTTTCCGCGATATGGTGCATGTGATATCAAAAAAATTAGGAAAGAGCAATAATAAACTAGTGATATAAATTCTGTTGGCATAAGAATGTACATACAAGAATGGTGCGGCTAGCCAATAACAAGTAGAAGTTGCAGACGTGAATTGAAACAGTATGTGAATTTGTGTACTAAGGTACAACTAGCATCTATGGAGAAAACCTCATGAAGAGAAAAAGATAGGGAGGAACTAAAACATGTAGATTCCCTGATGCTCGGCATCAAGAGGAGCTTGGTCGGAATGGCACCATAGAGGTGGTTGTGGTTGAACCGCAGCCTGGGCATCGCCGCCATGGACTCCGGGATGCTCCCAACCAGCCTAACATCGGACAACTCCAAGTGTGGCCAGGCTCGCCATATTCTCCCGGTCGGAGCACATTACACTCCCTCCGAGCGAGTTGTTGGTTGCAGGTCCTTCGGCGACACCATGCACCGCACGAACTACGACAACCCTCCGGTGAGCCTCCGGAGGTCAAGCAGCATGAGCCTCTCGTGATCGGCGAGCTCCGACAGGAGGAGGCTCCCATGGAACAAGTTGTTGCTAGGCCCTTCGAGCTACGGAGGCGAGAGACCGGTTAGAAAATACTAGCTCATGTACATGACACAGATTTTGAATATCATCATCGATCCGTAAAACTGAGCTGAATCACTCAATTTATTACACGGACATGAAAATTGAAAAGAAGATGGGGCAGATACTAGAAGCGGACACGGAAGGGTCACATGTTCGGGTATAGTTTTCTTGGCTTGTCGGGATCGAAATGTAATTCTTGTATTACCGAATGTAAACAACCGGTAGCAGATGTTAAACAGGTTAAACTAATCGTATTATGAGGTTAACCAAATAAAGGTAGATACTTTTAATCACTGGAAAAAAGGAAACAAGTGACAATTCTAGACAGCTATGGTAGGAAACTGCTGCTCGATCCGTAATGAAACGGCAAAATATTAATGTGTCCAGGATCCACAAAAGAAAATAATGAAACCTGCTCCCCAAAGGCTTGAAGGTCACTAATCGATATGATGTAGATCAATTAAAATGGCATTAGTCAAACGAGGTGAAAAATCAATCACATATACAACTAATCAAATCAGCTTAGCTCGAGAATCTTTCACAGAAACAATAAAACCAAACTGCCAAGCCTGTGCTGCATCTAAATTTCCAACGGTTTAGATTTAGAAACATGATAGAGAGGGGCCATGGATCTTGAGCATAAGTTCAGTCTGCGCCCCTGCTACCCGTCTAGCCCATTGACGCGGCCATCGGCCTTCCGCCATGGTCCAGTCAGCAGGGGCTCAAATCGGCAGAGAAAAAGGAAGCTCGTCATCTGCGTCTTGACACGTAGCTGCTCCTCCTTCAAATCCCAAAAAACAGCAACTAAAACATCCACCTAGAAACTGATCGGAAAATAGGATGTGAAGCAAATCCACGTAATGCTAAAGTTCTAGAACTAAACTAAAATGATAAACTCTGCGAAGGTGGATGGTAGGACATCGGTGAGCCCCAGATCAATAGCTGGCACCGAACTCCAAAAGTTTTTGTCTCCAAAAAAAAAGCAAACCTAATTCGAGTAAGAGACAGGAATTACAGCACATTTGAATCCAAAATTGTTGGAGCTGGAGCAACATATCAGACTCACATTCTAGTTTTTCCAAAACAACACGTTAAACAAACAAATCCCATTTGGATTTTTCCAGTGAGCACAACAAAGAAAACTCAACATAGACATGTTCCATCAAACGGTGAAGACATTTAAAAAATAACGAGGTGAAATAAATTTGGATCCAGAAAAATGGGTCAAGCTCAAATGCTAAATAGTCTGCACATGCTCCCGCCCGCCGTAGATGGTGCTCACTAGGCTCCAGGCGCCCAGGCGGTCGACGCAGTCTGCTGCCCCAAGCAGGGCCTGTGCTGTGTTTTTTTCCCTGCTCAAGAACATTCGTGCAACAGAATATCATAAAGAAAAAAAAAGATAGGAAGAAACAAGAGGAGGAGGTGGCATGGATCTTGAGTACCAAGTAGAACCGTGCAGCAAAAAATATACAATCCGGATTTACATCACGGACCTGATTAGTCTGTACATCCAAGTCAAAAAAATTCAGAAAAGATAGAAGAAATGGAGGTGGTCATCCACGAAATTCCAGTACGGAAGCGCATAGATCTTGAGAATCAAGATGAACACTTCATAAAATGGGATCTGGATCAAAATATATTACTAGATAATTAACAGAACTTTTCCCTCATAATCTTTACCCTTTATTTGAATGATCATGGGATCTGGATCGAAAGACACCATGTAAAAAAATCAACAACAAACTGAATCCATTGAACAGTGATGCAAAATCCAGATCTAGAAAAGGACGAAGAACACCCAGATCGAAAAAATACAGCGACCGACCTCGCTCGTGCCTCCGGCCCGGCGTCTCCCTCACCACAGTACCACTTCGGCGCTGGGACATCGGCCGGCTGCGGCAGACCGGAGGGGCACGGTTGGTTTGGCAGAGGGGAAGGAGAGAGGAAGATAAGTTTTCCTCGGTGGGTTGCGAAGAGAGAGAAAGTAACTCGATGGGTACCAAATCACCTCGCAGCAAAAAAACCACGCATAAAAAAGGTCTACGTGAGTGTGCTCTTGATGTAACGGCTTATACTGCCGACGTCAAGAATTTCGCTGGCTCCCTATATCATCAAGTGTGTATATCAACGGTTAGGACCCCATGGGTAGCTAGCCATGTGGGCATCTGACTATTTCCCACATATATATATATACACATACAAATTACACATACCTAACATTTACACATGTACTTTATGTGTCCTCATTTCCCCGCTTTCAATAATAATGAAAAATATTTTGGAGCATTTGACTCGTTTCTGGTAAAGTGGTAAGCTTTGTGCACCTCTAGTCCGTCAGGATCATGATAAACTTCCTCCCAAAGTGTAAAGCCATTTCGGAGAATGAACAAAATCCCGTTCAAATTTTGATAAACATTTTTTGTATAATGTCCAACCTCACTTTCCCCACCAAAATCAGACACCTATTCATACACCAGCGATTCGAGCAGTAAAACGAGCAGCAGATCGAACAGAGAATCGGGCAGCAAAACGAGCAACAAATCGAGTAGCAAAACGATCCGAGCAGCAAATCGAACAGAGAATGGAGCAGCAAAACAAGCAGCAAATCAAGACGCCCGGTAGCAAATCGAGCACCGAGCAGTGAAATCGAGCAGCAAAATGAGCACCAAATCGAGCAATACCGGCAACGTGCCAGGGGAGGGGCAGGGCGGCTCGCCGAGGAAGATGACTGGCAGGCAGACAGCTCGTAATTCCTCAAGTTGGAGTCAACTAAACAATTACAGATGGGAAGTTGATTTCATTACAAGATATACGGGACGCACACTAGTAATCTGCCTATTAAAACTTGCAGAAAAAACAGACTTACAAACAAAATACATACACTCAGCTTCAGCGTGGTCACCATTTGTTCCTAAAGTAAATCTGCAAATCCTAGCATTTTTGTAGACACAAATCTAAAGCTTCAAAGTTTACAGAATCATTAAAAACAAATCGACTAACCCATCTTACGAAATAGCAAGAAAATTCATCCTCAAAAACATGTGCCTAAGCACACAGCAAACCCCAAAAAACAACAGTGTAAGATCAGAAACGAAATGCAAAAGTGAAGATCAGAAAAAGGGGAATTACATCAGTATCACCAAGGACAGGCAGCAAGAAATAAAGAATCTCACGCTCCATGAACCACAAATCACAATTCCATCAATGCATCACCGCACCAGCAACAGAGCACCGATTCCAAATCCATCAACCCGCGTTGTTGCTATGGGAGAACAAATCAATCTACCACCGCGTCATCGCGAGCCCAGTCTAGAATGGGCGACAACGGATAGACATGAAGCGGCGCGGAGCGCACTTGCAGACGGAGATGGGCGTGGGAGCGGAGGGCGCCGGCAACTAGGAGCTCCTCCATACGGGCGGCCACCAGGAGCTCCTCGTCCATCCTCCACTGCAGACGCGCGTGGATGGACCAGATTACCAGAACGGCCACCGCTCGTCCCCATCTGCCGCCGCCATGGACGGCCTCGCCCGCCCGCCCACTCAACTCGAGAAATCCGTCAGCCTGCGCCACAGCAGTGCTCTGGTCCGGCCGGAGCGGGTGCAGGGTCGCGAGCAGGAATCTGGGGCCGCTCGCTGGTTGGCCGAGGCGGGCCGCCTTGCCGTTGTTCAGTAGGAAGATGGGCGAGTGGTGGACTTCAATGACTATGGGATCTGGATTGGAAACACACCCTGCACAAACAAAATCAAAATCCCGCGATGAAGCAAAAAACTGACAAAAAAATACCATTTACTTCAATGACTATGGGATCTGAATCCGTAAGCATTGTGTACAAAAATTCATCATGTAATCTAGATGCGGAACACAGAAAGATTGGAGAAAAGGGTGATGCAAATCAAAATCGAGAAAAAAACACGCACGACCTACAGCTAATACGCCCTGTACAACCGCGTCCTCTTGACGCCTCTGCCCCGGCGGGTGGCTGCGGTTGTGGATGGAGACGCAGGCCACGCGCGGGTGACCGTGGTGGCGGCCAGAGATTGCGGGAAGGAGACGGCGGCCCAGATGCGCTGCTGCCGGCAGCGGAGGACGCGGCGGTCCGGATGCGCTGCTACCGACTTGGGAAGGTGGCGGCGCGGGGTGCGGGCCGACGGTGGGGAAGGAGGCTAGGCGGCGGGCCGAGCCGTGCCTCCGAGATCCATGACGTTCCATTTATTCAGAAAAGTGTCGGTGGGCAGAGAAAAGAAATGTGCGGATCGTTCCGTCCGTTTGTGGCATTAACGGTGTTAAAACATCGGACGGTGAAAAAAGCTCTATAGGATGCTTTGATGGCCAGATTAGGGTGCATAGCTACCACCCATGGTAGCCCACTATTTATAATATATATATATATATATATATATATATATATATATATAGGGTTGCACTATTCTGCAACCGGTGCTCGGAATATTATTCTGAGCACCATACCGCGTATATAGGACGCGAACCGGTTGGATGCGAAAAAAAACCACCGCCCACCTGCCCCGTTTCCTCTCCCTCCCGCATATTCTTCCATCTTGATGTGCAGCTCCGCCGGCCGATCCCGCCTCCTTCCAGCGCGCCGCCGCCGGCGCGTCCCCGGCTTCCTCTGCCGCACCGGCCTCCCTGCATGGCTACGCCGCCTTCCTCTGCGGCCGTCCGGCAGGTGCCCCCGCATCTCCCTGTTCCCCTCGCGCAGGCGCAGCTGACCGGGCACTCACATCTCCCCGGATCCCACCCGCCGCCGGCGCCGGCTCGGCTCAACATCTGCGTCCCTTACGCCGCCTCCATCCCCTGATTCCCGGCCGCCGGCCCAACCCTGCGCGCCATCCATCTCGTCGGCCTACCACAGCAGTAGTGCGCCGCCTCTCCATTCCTCCCGCCGGGTCGGGCCTCCCTATCCCCCAACCCAAACTCCGGCGCCATCGGCCTTCCTCTCCCGAATCCAAATTCCGGTTCCGCCTCGTATTCCTCTGCTCGAACAGCCCTTGCCTCCCTCAACCCGTACTCTGGCGTCGCTGGTAACCTCCCCGTCAAGAACAACACGGCAGTACAATATTTATTTGCAGGGAAGATCAACTGGGTACCAATAGCAGCAGTGGACTTATTTGCGGCGGAAGCTTGAGGCACGCTGCCGCGGAATCGATCCGATGGAGGCGCCTAGGAAGACCCCGGGTGCAGAGCTCCACAAGGATCCGGGCACGATCCAGCCGATGCTGCAGGTGGAGGACGACCTTCTGGATATCATGTGGCGTCCACCAGAAAGATTGGATCTCTTTCCCTGCTTGCTTTACTTAATCGGTATACTGATTATTTGTTGTTGTGTCCGGATACGAGCATTTGCATCCAAGCTGGGATCTCCTGGTAGTTTCTTCAATCGTGGTAGCATTTGCATGCCTCTGCATCACAAAGGCACTAGATAATAATGTTGATGTGATTTGCATCTTGCTAAAACTATTGTCTCTGGGATTGCGTCTGCTAACATTGATTACTGGTGATGGAGTCGTGATATTAGTACTCCTTGGATTAGCATTGCAGCAATGTTGGCACTATCTCCACTTCCCTCTAAAGAATCTGCCACTCCTAGGAGTATTGTTCAGACTTGAGAGTAGGCAGGCTTTGGTAAACATAATTTGTTAGTTTCTAATTTTTCTTTAATGGGCTCAAAACACAGGATTTTTTTGCTTCATTTGCATCTCTCGGTTATCTCAAGGGTCCCATTTGAATGTTTTATTAATCCCATGATATGATTCAGTTTTGGCGCATTTCATTTAGAGTGGTTCTGATAATTAGAATGCTAGACCGTATTGGTTTGTAAGCTGTAATGATATTCTGATTATCTGTTGCCAATTTATTTTCAACAGAACAAAAAGCTCAAGGATGTGGAGATTAGTTTTCTCATCGTTTATGGAACCATTTCTTTTTTGGCTTTGTAAAAATTCAACAGAGTAAGCATTTATTTGAATCTGTGGCATATTATCTGTCGGTGAGTAAACACGATATGGTTGATGTGCGCGCGGCAACCGCCGCCACCGCTGCATCTTCCCCCGACCCCGCCGCTGCCTCGCGGCGCTGATGGATGATCGCCATCCACCACTGCCCCGTCCTCTGCAGCGAGTAGGGAAGCCCCACCGGTTGCCGTCGTCGACCTGGAAGCAGCAACAGTACAGGTTCGTCCTCAACAGCAAGTACAGGTTCGTCCGCTGCTCCCTCCTTCGGTTCAGCTAAGAAGCTCATTGCTTTTCTTCAGCAAGTCCGTGCGATGTAGTTAGAAAACTGATTTGGATGTGAATTGATTTTAAGGCGAGGCCCCGCAGAAGAACACATACCCATACCAGGCAGTACATATGTTTGCTGCGATAAGTACAAGACAGAAGTAAAGTATTTAATCACCAGGGTTTGTGAGATGAGCAGCTTATTATGTGGGGAAAAAATCATCATCTGGAAGCACCAGTAATCACGTTCGGTCAGTATACAATGATGTGGGCTGGTATGAACTTTGGTTATTGCAGATGTAGGCGTAGTTATTAATGATGTGGGCTGATATGAACTTTGGCTATTGCAGATGTACAGAGGGACACGTGGGTGCCAAGAAGCTCAAGAAATGATGCAAGAAGAGATCAAGCTCACAAAGCATACACTACAGCACCAAAGAATAGATGCCAGAATAGATGCACCGCTCAGGAAGAAGACGTTTGGTGTGCAGTTATGTTCTTTTGTATCTGTATGACAAACAGCTATACACGACAAGCTCCTTGTGACAATCATATCCAACAGCTTTTAGCTCCGAACATTAGAAAAATGTTTTTCTCTCCAAAACTTTCATCAAGGTATGCCAAAACAAAAAAATCAGTATGCATGGTTGTGTACCAACAGAAAATGAGCCTGATCTGAAAGAATAACACAAAAAAGGAGTCAGCCGCGAGGAGTCAGGATTGAGCGGAAGGCCTCAGCTCAATGTAAGGAGAAAGGGGATAGGTGTTGTACTGCGCTGGGCGGCGGCCGGCGGCCTGCCGAAATACACCACTATGACAATTCTATATCGAGAGAAAAGAGAGAGAGAGATGGGACAAAAGAAATAAGTACAACACGCTTAGTGTAGTCGTGGTGTCCGACCACAGCGGGGAGCCAAACAATGACAAAGGTCTTCAAGATGTGTACATAGTGGGTTTCAAAAAGGTGAAGAAGGTGAATGATAAACTAATTAGGATGGTCCAAATGGAGTCATAATTAAACTATTCTATTCTCCCCATGTTGCTAAAAGGTGTAAAAAAAATGTACGGAAATAATAGTTTTTTTTCCTAAGATTGATTTGATAAGGAGATTTGATAATAGTTTTTTTTGTTGGAGTAAAAAGCTTTGGTTTTGCGGAAGTACACATAGAAAATAATAATAAAATCATCTGTTTGATATCCCACTAGAAGTTCAATCCGTGGTCTCGAGAAGTACAGGCGGTGACTACACTAAGTACACATAGTAATTTTGAAGTGCTAAAAAATAATTTTCACAAAGTATACATGTCAACATTGGTATGTGCAATTGATTAGTTTTGAAAAGTACACGGTCCATCTTGTAATACATTTTAAAAAGTGAAAAACACCTAATTTTATCTCATGGGAAGTACAAGATGTCATTACAAATAAGTACAAGCGATAACTACGGGAAGAACAAATGGTTTGTTTAGGTAGTGTAAAAAAGAAAACCGTCCCAAATAACTTCATGTAACTACGTAGGGAATTTCAAAGATTAGGATCTGGAAAGTGCAGAGTCTCCGGAGTTGAGTGTAGGCTAATTTTAAAATTATCATTTCCAGGATACACATGTTTAGTTTTTGTAAAACACACTAGTTTCGAAATATTATCGGAAGTAAAACCACGAAAGCCACGAAGTACAAGGGAATATCGCTGGAGGTACATATACTTTGTTTTTTAATAACATTTGTTTAGATAGCCCGTGACTTTATCATTCCAACGAAAAAATAATCACTCAATTCGGAGGTTGGATTGTTGGTCAAATAATTTATATACGAAAAGTTGTGCCTTGATGACACATTTCCAATGATGTAGCATTTGCATAGTTTCAATATGCCATTTTCGGGATTGCGGTAAAAAATCCCATCATCCACGGGGAAGTTCAAATACTTGACGCTGAGAAGTAGAACCATTCAACACGCGCAAGTACACCCACTTAAATATAGGAAGTATATTTAAACCGACGAAATCCAAATGTATAAAAACAAAATAATCTCGTCATCCGCGTTAAAATACTTGACGCTGAGAAGTACACCCACTTAATATAGTAAGTACATGAAAAACGACAAAATTCTATTGTGCAAAAAAAAATCCCGTCATCCGCGAGTAAGTTCAAATACTTGACAATGAAAAGTACAACCATTCGACACGAGGACAACAAACACTTAATATAGGAAGTACAAGAAAACCGACAAAAATCCAAATAATGAAAAAATAAAATAATCGCGTCATCCGCGAGAAATTTCAAATACTTGACGATGAGATGTACAACTATTTGACATGAGCAGTACAAGCACTTATTATAGGAAGTACAAGGAAACCGACAAAATCCAAATGTAGTAAAAACGAAATAATCCCATCACCCCAGAGAAAGTTCAAATAGTTGATGACGAGAAGTACAACCATTCGACACGACCAGTATGAGCACCTATTATAGGAAGTACAAGAAAACCGACAAAATCCAAATGTAAAAAAACGAAATAATCCCGTCACCCTAGGGGAAGTTTAAATAGTTGACGGAGAGAAGTACAACTATATGACACCAGTAGTACACCCACTTAATATAGGAAGTACAAGAAGACTGACAAAATCCAAATGTACAAAAAACAATAATAACCCCATCACCCGTAAGGAAGTTCAGATACTTGACAATGAGAAGTACAACCATTCGACGCGAGCAATAAACCCACTTAATATAGGAAGTACAAGAAACCCGATATAGTCCAAATTTAGAAAAAAAACAAAATAATCCTATCATCTACGAGGAAGTACGAGCAGTGATTCCGAGAAGTACAGGCGGACACAACAGTAAGTACAAGCGGTAATTACATCACGAAAATACCCCCACATAAGTTCACATAGCAACGTTGTGAAGTTCAAATATTAGGATCCAGGAAGTACAGAATCTCTTAAATAGAATATAGGGACAATCTAAAATTATCATTTCGAAGCACACGAGCTAGTTTTTGTAAAACACACTAGTATCAAAACATTTCCAGGAAGTACAACCACGAAGTCCAGGAAGTACAAGGACATGTCGCGGGAAGTTCAGATGCGCGTGGTTGTGCTGAGCATTTTGTGTGGCCATGGACCTCAAATGGACACCGTATGAGAAACTTATAGTCATTTTACTGAACACTTTCGTGAAACAGCGCCGAGAAGTACAACCGCATTTCCCGACAAGTGCAAGTTCGTGTCGAGGGAAGTTCAATGCTCTGTTTTTACGGGGCGGAAATGTATCGTTCCAATCTCATCGATTTGATCACCAGCCACTTCAATAATTGTCACCAAAAGCTTTATATGATAGAGTATATGTCTAATTTTATTACGTACAACATTTTACGACAAATAAATGGATCTAATCCATCAAATTCAAATCGTTATCCCACAAAATATACCGGAAACATGATTTCAAAACTTCTAAAATTAGTTTTCAACCGTTCGGATTTGGCAAAAATGGTAGATACAAAAAATATGCGCCATTTTAACACCTTTCCAACCGTATATCATTTTGCATGTTTAAATATACTGCATGAAAATTGCGGGGAAATCATTCGGTACCCGTCACATAAAATAGGCGGACAATAATTCATGTTTTTCTCTTAAACTGTAAGGAATTAGAGAAAACAATTGGAATAAGAAAGTTGCGCCTAGTCCATAGCTTTCCAACGCCATATCATTTGCATCATTCCGATATACGGTTGAAACAAATCATCCAAATTACTGTCCGCCCGTTTTTTGAGTACGTCCGAATTTCGGTATTTTCAAAATTGTTCAAAAACTGTGAGGTTTTCGAAAAAACATAAAACATGAAAAAGTTGCGCAATTTCATTATCTTTCCAACGGTATATCATTTGCACAGTTTCGATAAGCGATTCGAAAATCGAACTAAAAGTTCGTTTTCTGGTCATATAGAAGCGTTTTCGTATTTTCAAAATTAAATTTAAACCGTGCAAAATCTGTGAAAAGTGTGAACATAAAAAAGTTGTGGTTTTTCATTATCTATCCAACGGTATATCATTCGCATAGTTCCGACAAATGGTTGGGAAACACGAAGTAGAATCAGTAGCTCTGAAGAAATTGGGAAGTTCAGGTAAGTTCGACAGAAAGTTGAACCCTGTTATCCGGGAAGTACAACCTTGTGCTCAGGGAAGTACAAGTCGGTGCTCGGAATATTGATTCACGCAACCGGTTGCGAGAATAGTGCTTGGTGTATATATATATATATATATATATATATATATATATATATATATATATATATATAGGTGTGCTATTCTCGAACCGGTTCGAGAATAACTATTCTCGAACCCTTTCTGAACTTCCCGCTCCATAGCATGTGAACTTCTCGACGGAGCAGCAAAATTCCATGTTTCGACGGACAGTATTTTGAGATTGATTTTTTAACCATTTATCGGAATCATACATATCATATACCGTTGAAAAGATATGGAAATTTCGCAACTTTTTCGTGATGAAAGTTTTTCCAAATTCGGTACAGTTTCAAACTAATTTCAAATATACAAAACTACGTTTTCTCGGATTTCCCCGTTTTCGGACAGTTGATTGCGATTAATTTTTACACCGCTTATCGGATTAGTACATATGATATACCGTTCGAAAGATATAGAAAATGCGCATCAATTTTGTCTTGGATGTTTTCCCAAATTTTGTACGGTTTAAAACTAATTTCCAATATACCAAAAAGTATTCACGGATTTCCATATATTCATAAGGTTTTCTGGATCCACTTTTTGAACCGTCCGTCGGATTGATACAAATGATATCCCGTTTTAAAGCTGTTGACTAGGCACATACTTTTGGTGTTGAACATTTTTCCAAATTGTTTAAGTTTTAAGAACAAATTTAAAAATACTTGATTTGGTTTCCGTTCAGAAAAACAGAGTATCTGAAATTCCCCTGTATATGGAAGTGAACTTCCGTGTTTTTATTAGTTAACTTCGTGCCTCCATATAAATGGTGTCAATGTTGGTTTTGTCATAGTTTTCAGACTTATTATCTGGATGCAAATAATATACCATTAAAAATATATCATTTTTGCGCAACTTTCTCATGTTGATTATTTTCCAAAAGTTCTTGCGATTTAGTAGCAATTTCAAATATACAAAACTTTGATTTATTTTTTATAGTAGACTCCCATGCTTTACATAGTAGTAACCTTTGAATTTTTTACTATTTTTGAAGCTAGGCTGAGGACTTTATAATAAGCTTCTGGAGTTCCATTAGTGAATGTCCTGGTATTTATAGTTAGTTTTTTCCATACGGACAAGACAACCTTTATGTACAAGAATGAACTTCTATACAACGACTACCCATTAAAGAAAAGTGCAATTTTCTACACAGAACTTTTCTCAAAAAAATGAACTTCTGGATTAATAAAAATGACATCCTGATAAAAAAAAAAGCAACTTTTTAGTGGCATTCAGAGAACTTCCCGCTAAAAAAAAACTTCACCTAGACAAGAAGCAAACTTCTCCTGGTAGATGAAGTGAACTTCCAAACGCAAATTTTACATCTCAACATCTTTTTACAAGACATCCCATATACCACAATTTCAAGGACCTGTAAAATAGAAGGTGACACACAAGGCATATAGAGATGCTTAACTCGGCCAGAGCCCAATGACTGAACTACTCATGGCCTTAAGCCGAACTTCCACTGAAAAACTAGCTAACTGAACTTCACATCATCTCAGGGCAGCACACCGAGTCATGACAACAAAGCTTTTCCCGGTGCCCTAGGAGACAAAGGAATTGGTGGCCGGACCACCACCAGTGCTCATTGTAGTCCATCAGTCCAGCCTTTTGCATAGAGCTGACTTCCAACTGCTGCTACCTTGTCTTGGAAGTCGAGCCCCCTGATTCACATAAATGGAAAAATTATAAGACATCAAATTTGTTAGGCCAAAGTTAGACTACTTCAAACAAATAGAAAGGTGAACCCTCAAAACTGAACTGATTTGAGACCAGAAACTTGAGCGCATGTCCATGGTGTGAAAGTCGAAACAAGCATCAGTACAAAATGAAACATAAACTCTCTTTGTAAGCAAACTGAACTTCTACCTTTCTATAGTCAGAAACGCATCGGCACATACATTGATACATACTGACTGAATCCCCAGTCCAGGCGTCGTAAACTACCCAACAATGGTTTCTTTAACACGGTGAACTATTGTTAATTTCAGAGGGTCAGTTCTGTAATAAAAGTTGACATCACAGCAAGGAAATACTGAACTTCATATCATGCATTTTGTACACATCATTTTTTCATCTACACCCAAATACTAAACGTCATGTTTCTTGCATTTTCTAATCCTGTTTTAGATGTCGATGCAAATATGTAATGAATAAATTCAAAAGAGTTAACTCAAATTTAATTTTTTTTTGCCAAATCTGAACTCATTCACATATAGAATTATAGTTATTAACAAAGGTCATATGATTGAATCTACCTGTTATATGTCACAATCTTATAGATGAAATTAACTTGGAATGAACTTTGCAAACAATAAAACAGGAGTTCGATTAAAATTGAATTTGAAGATAGATATAAATAACAAGTGCACTGTCTAAACTGAAATGAATGAACTTCCTAAAACCAACAATTTTACCGAGGACATTTTTTCTTCTATCTTAATCTAACAGGAATGTGAACTCCATATTTTTGGCCTAATCGAACTGCTCACAATTAAGAACTTAACTGCTTAGTGATGTAAGACACACAAGCAAGTATGGCCAAGAATAAAATCACATGCAACAGTAGCATTTTGCATAGCAGCAACCAGCATAGCAACAACCGTGCGAGAAGCAGGCTGACCTGGGCATGAAAGACCCGCCAAGCCGTGGGCTCCGAGGACGGCGCAGGGTGAACTCCCGTGTTGGTTACGTCATGTGCTAGCTGACTACTCCGCATGTTGCGCCACTGTGATGAGCAGGTGGCCGCCCGCCATCGAGTCCAGCCTGTGGGACGACAACGAAACCAGACTTCACAGAAAAGGGTGCCGGAGTTCACTGGCACCACATATGGTGAACATCTACAAAATGAAAAGTGAACTCTCTCTGTAAACAAATTGAGCTTCTCACAGCTATTATCACCCAAGACATTTTCTTTTCTTCCAGAAACCAACTTCTCCAACCATGCAATTGTACCAAGTACTGCTAATTAGCATGACACGATGACAGATAAGAGGCATGACACGATAATAAAAATGGCCACTCATCAGTTCCAAAAATAATAGCATGCATGGCTATATGTTTTGTTTACAATGAGGCATCAATACCAGACTCTAAATTAGAATAGGAACATATGGCACCACACAGCAAACTCCCCAAAATCGCATCATGGACTCACGTGGCGAAACTTCCACAAGTCATAATCTGAACGCAGGTCTAATAATGCATTTCTAAGAAAACATCAATACACGTGCACTTCTCAGATGCATGTACTGAACTTCTCCATATCGAAGAGTTAACTTCTAAAATAATTTAGAAAAGGAATATGGCAGTTCAAGACACCACAACACACAACCCGATGTGAAAAATAGTTACAGTCTGGAGGTAAAAGATAACTTTTATTCGCGAAAGGAACACCTAAAATGAAGCAACAACAAACTTACTAGTGTACACTTCAACCAATTAAGCTATACCTAGGTTCAGAACAATATGCTTGTTTCACTGATGCGCAACTAAACTTCCCGAACTTTGCAAAACCTCATGATTTTTTTTTTTTGAGTGGTTTTAGATGAAACAGACACCGAGACGAAACGAACTTCCAAAAATATGAAAGTGAACTTCAATATAAAGAATTGCACTTCTATTTGTGTTTCTATCAGACACACACACTAACAACAAACGTATGTTTTTCATCTACTGCTTTCCCAAGAAGAGACAACAAGAGAGAACATGAAAAAAAGGCTCTCTTGTTCACACTTCAAGTGGTATGTACTCCCAACAGCCCCAAGGTGCAGATAAAGGCTTCAAACTACAAAAGTAATAAAAAGACGACACAATTATAAGTCTATTTGGTTCAGGCATTCAAGGACTACCAGATTGTAAGAATAAGGTTCCATTGACACACACCTGCAGCTGGTGAAAATCCTCTCTGGTAAGGAACTGCACAAATCGAGGAACATCACCTGACTGGATAGCTTCTTCGAAATTTTGGCATATCATTAAGATTTTATATTTTCCGATATTATCACTGGAGTGCAACATCAACTCAAATTCACGCCTTCTTTTTGTTTAAACGGCCAAGCAGACAAAAAGAGCTCCTGGAATATAAAATGTGAACTTCACATGTGAACAATATGAACTTCTTATTTTCCTGCTATATCGCAAATTATAGTACTTTTTTTCAAATATTAGATACCAATCATCTTTTGTAAACAGCAATATGAACGGACTTCATTATTTATATAAGGCGAACTTCCAATGTGCAAAGAGCAAACTGCACCATGGCCTACGATGAACTGCGCCATGGCCACTTGGTCACAGACGATACTAAGGAGAAGTGAACTAGAAGGATTAGAAGAAGTGAACTTCACCCATCTTGTGCCCGTCCCGGCGAAGCCTAGGAGGAAGGGTATGAGAGAAATATGAACTTCACTTCATCGAAATGGCGGCAGTTCAGAATATTTAATTAGCAGCAGTTCAGAAGTGAACTAGATGCATTTAAAAACCATCAGCAGTCCAAGACCGCTCTAGCAAAAATTCATTCATAAAAAGAATCGAATTTCCATTTTTTGTGTTGCGAAAGTTAACTCCCGTGCAGATGGAAGTGAACTTTCCCGTTGATATAAAGTGAACTTTTTATTGGAGAAAAGTGAAGTTTAAAACAAAGAACAATGGAAGGTAATTTCACGGAACTACACTGCTTATGCCGTATAAATAAACTTCTCAACATTAATAGGTGAACTTATGCTCCACTGGATATTAATAAACCGTGCTGTTGCTAGCTGTTAACCGTGTTCTTGCTAGCTGTGCACTCCGCCCCTGGCAGAAGCTGCTTCCCGCTCTACCGGAGAGGCAAGCTATGGGTGCACACCCTACTGCCTGACCTATGCCATGTTTAACCTCCAATTAGATGGCATCGGCGCAGGAACTTGGAGCATGCAGAGAACGAAAATGGACAAGGCTAACTCCCAAGAAAAAAGGAGGTGAACTTCAAGCATGATTATAAAAGTAACATCAACAGATTCCTATATTTTTTACCTCCAGAGATGAAAGTTCACAGCATACGTAACAAAAAAAGTTTAAGAGGCAGCCGCAATACACACATAGCAGTTCACTACTTCAATAAGCGAGTTCGAGAGCAACTTAGCCTGGGAGTGAACTAAACTGAGAGCGAACTTGATTATTTATGTAAGGTGAACTTCCACTGTACAAACAGAGATATTTTTGTTTTTCTGTTTATATAAAATGGATACTTTTATAGTAAACAAAACACCAAACTTCGGCATGCTGGTCAACTGCATTTCACGATTAAAAACATATACTTTTTCGAAGAGCTGGTGTTTGCTTTTAAGGTTGAGGAAACAATACTGTGTGTGCACTTCTCCGAAATACACAAGTGTACATCCAAACATGGTTTAAAAAGCGTCGCTTAGTCGTCACCTAGGCAACGCCTAGGCGTCAAGTCGCTCCCCCTCCACTTTGTAAAAATGGCCGCTTTAGGCGCCTAGGCGTCCAAAGCGCCCGCCTAGGCGTCGCCTAGGCGCCAAAGCGCCCTCCCTCCTTAAGGCGCCAAAGCGTCGCCTTAAAAACCATGCAGCCAAACGATTTGAGCCTCCGGAATTAAGAAAGTGAACTACGCCATAAACTTTTATTTATCGGTAAAAAAGTTGAACTTCACGCTGAATTTATTCGGCCAAAAAAGTAGATGTATGTCACACACAAATTCTTAAGAATATCAAATTCTTATGAAGTTTGCCATATATTTTCTCTTAGACTTCTATATAGACAAAAGGAAGAATTGCATTATGTTTCCTCTATGGAATACATGACGGAGAAATAAAATCTCATTCTCCCTCTATGCAACACACAGCTGTAGCTAACACGGGATACAATATGTTCATGAGTATGAGGTGAACTTCAATAATGCAAAATTCTGTTTTTACATTATAAAAACTATTGCATCATCATAAGATAAAACTATTGCATATACAAGAACCATCCATCCCACAGCCACAAACTTCACAAATATTCTATCTAACAGTATATGTGAACTTCACAAATTAGGAGAAGTGAGCTTCACATATTAGGAGAAGTGAGCTTCACGATTTAGAAGAAGTGAACTTATTAAACACCATATTCTATCTTTAATCATGTAAGGGTGCTGCCTACCTTCCCCATTGTGGACTCCCAAAGCGGCGCTCCCTTGATATATTCATCAGAAAGTGAACCTGTCAATAGAAAAGAAGTGTACTTATATTATTGTTTTTACAATCAAACTCCTTTTTGCGGATCAAATTGTTCCAACAAAAAATCATTTACACAAAAGAGGTGAACTTCACGTTAATACAATACTTAAATTTTCTAGCTACCAAAAACTTCATCGAAAGCTGGTTTTTTACTAGTTCTTCTAATTAACATTCCCATTGTACTAGAAAACTGCTGAAACCAAAAATACTTGCTTTGCAACTGACAGAACAGAAACGAACGACCAAATTGGGACAACAGAGAGCGGAGACCAGGATATTTTATTCGAATTTCATACTATTATACTAAATCTCTTTCATAACTTCCCTAATTTTCCATCTCAGCAACCCCTACTGCCATTATCACGTTATCTAAGTAGGGCTGCATATTTTTAGTAACTCAAGTGTATCTCAGGCGCCTTACATCATTCTTATATCTGGTTGTTCTTCCTATAATAATATGAAGAAATAGCCTTGTCCTGCAACAGTCAGATGAAGAAGGAATAAAATTCGTGTTATAGCAATACCTTGAGTTGTTCTGGTGCGAGGTGCCACTCCGTGAGAAGCCCCATGGCAAGGGGCGAAGCAGTGATGACCCAAACACCTTTGCTCTTCAAGTAAGGCAGCGAATCCAGCAGCGCGGTGTCGTTGATTCCGTAGTGGCAGTAGGAGAGAACCAGATCTACAAAATGAAGAGCACTTATATTATTTTATATACAAAGAACTGCCTATTTTCTCCTATGTGCACTTCTAGACATATACTTTCTATTATTTCTCTGTAAAATAGCATACACGCAACATAAATTAGACAGAAAAGTGGATCCAAATGTAAGAAAAGTATAGACACAGTGAAGAAATTATCACACGGTCGGATGGGACAAGTAGCAGTATAAATTCAATAGAAAAAGTATCCAAATATAAAAACAAGCGGACACCAAAAATTGGCCGCATCTGCGTCTCGATGATAGGTGCCAACTGAATAGAAGGAAGCACACTTTCAAAAATGGAAGAATAATGCACATTTTAACATCACAAGTCTCAAAAATACACACAATCTGTAAACAAGTGTTTTCCAGATGACCATGTATGATTCATGCCAACCCAAAAAGATCACAAGAAAATCAAGCCTATTAGTTGCATCTAAAAAATGAGTTTCCTCGCACACACATTGTTAACTAGTGATAAGAATTTATATGAAGGTTGTTCCCGCTGAAGACAACCTCTATTTTTACATTATAAAAACTATTGCATCATCATAAGATAAAACTATTGCATATAAAAGAATCATCCATTCCGCAGCCACAACCTTCACAAATATTCTATCTAGCAGGAATATATAAAATGAAAATAGTAGTAGATGTTATCTTCGCAAATTAAGAGAAGTGAGCTTCACAAATTAGGAGAAGTGAGCTTCACCGATCAGGAGAAGTGAGCTTCACGGATTAGAAGAAGTGAACTTATTAAACACCATATCTATCTTTAATCATGGACTTATTGAACTTCCCCGTAAAAATGAGTTATATGTGTAGGAGGGGTGAATTTTGTGTTAACTAAAGAAGTATTTAACAAACAAAACAAACTTATGTCGCGACAAGAGCCTCCAAACTGAACTTCAAGAACCCAAGATATGAACAATGCCAAGAAGTAAACTGAACTACACCCAGATACGTGCTAAAAAGATAAAAAGTGCTCAGCTGTTGATGTCAAGGGCCATCTGTGGTGCTAGTAAATTTAAATATATATGTATTAAGTGCAGTGCCTCTAATGAGCATGCTAACTTCCTATTCTTTGATTATGTTGGCTGCTTGTTCTAACAAAAACACAGAGAAGTAAACTTCACTTTTACACCAACTCACTGTGATCCTTTTAATTTGTTTCATAGGAGACTTGACTGACCTGCTTCACATCGCGTCACAGCCTTTAGCTGAGGACTTGACTGCCCGCCCGTATACTGCAGCTCTCCTGGCCATGAGCTTTTGTGCATAGCAAAGGACAAAAAAATTGCACACACCAGGTGCATCCAGATCAAGGCACTTAGACTCCATTGGATAGCCAAGGTCAGGATTTTTGTCTGTAATCCAAATGAAAACGGTCAGCTTTGCTGAAAATGCATAACCATGATTAAACTAATATAATCGCAAGCAACAATGCAGCCAAAGCAGGATAATGTCAAACTCTTAAGCTACTCTATCATGGCCTGAAATGAAACAACTACTAGCTACCTGGTACGAGTGTTATCAATGCAACTTCTGGTATCTTCAAGGATAAGTAAATTCCAGAGCTCGACAATTTACTTTTCAATGATGAAGTTCAAGCAGCATTAGTCTTTACTCTGTTTAATTTGCTCATAAATAGCTAGCTGATTATGAATTGAATTGATCCGATGACAAAACTGAAGTTCGCTTTCGGACGAAGCAAACTTATTTTTCACAAAGAAGTATACTAACGTAATGGCCTACATCACTGTACCAAACTGAACTTCTAATTTTTCTATCAGGCACAGAGCAACAACACATACGTGTATTTTAATTATCAGCAAGAACTAAGAATCAAAGTAGACTAGTGCAGTGCAGTTCGCTCATATCAGCATACAGGTTCGGATCAGCAAGCGAGCTAGCAGTAGTGAGCCAGTCAAGGGAACCACGCATGAGGTATTTGGGTGGCGGCTTGACACAACTTTGGAGATGAGGGGAACGACGGACGCGTACCGTCAGGCTGCTGCAGAACCACTGCGGCTGGGAAGCCACCTGCAGAAATTGGGGTAGTCGACGGATTCCCACGACACGCGATGGAGCACTCTGGCAGCCAGCGGCGGTGGACTCCGGCGACGCGCGCGTTGGATCGTCGGGCATCGGTTAGGTGGATTCCCGTTGCAGATGCGTCCTGGTCGGGGTCACGAGAGGTTATGGGCGGCGCGCGGCCCTCTTCCCCGCAGGTATCATGTCGGGCTGCAAGGGAGAGGTGACCCCGGGAAGGGAGAAGCCTGGGCGGCGTGGTGATGCGCTGGTGCCGCCCGGGGAAGAAGTGGTGGCGCGAGATGCGGTGTTTGCCGGAGGGGACGAAGGCGGGGCTGCTGCCGAGGAAGGAGGTGGGGGGCAATCCGCGCTTCCGCCGGGAAGAAGGCGCGGCGGTGAGGCGGGCCTCCGCGGGGAAGACGGAGGATCAGCAACACGACGCTGCCGCCGGGGAAGAGGGGCGGACCGACGATGCGTGCTTCCGCCAGCGAAGAAGGAGGAGCGGCAATGCGGCTGCCGCCGGGAAGAAGGTCGGGCGGGAATTGGGGCCGTGCAGCCTGCCGCCGGGAAGAAGCTCGGGCGGGAATTGGGGCTGTGCAGCCTGCCCACGGGGAAGAGGGAGTTCGTGAGCAGGGGGTCGGGCGGTTGGGAGAGGTGGATCGGGGGAGATTTTTCTCGGGTAGGTGGTGGCTCGGGCCAGTGGATGAGGTGGTCTGTTTTTTTAGACGGATGTA
>NC_061510.1:182959009-183086017 GCF_022539505.1 Lolium rigidum | reverse complement strand
GGGGTTCGAGAATAGTTATTCTAGAACCCCTCTTAAGGGGGTTCGAGAATAGTCCAGCTCTATATATATATATATATATATATATATATATATATATATATATATAGGATAAAAATATATATATATATATATATATATATATATTTATATTTATCCTATATATATATATATATATATATATATATTGCGTAAGTAGATATGTCGTGTACTTACCGTGCCGCTGTTGTATTGATGCACCGATCAGTCGAGTTCGTCCATTCCAGTGTGTGGTCCAATGCGGATGTATTCTGGGCCGATGAAGGAAGCTAGTTTTTCCAGACGGGTTGATGGAGGCATATTGCCTGTATATTTAAGAGTGCTAGTTGATGGATCTGTTGGGATGGTTGGTGGACGAACGACTTCTATAGGCAGGACGTCGTCAAAAGATGTACATGCATATGCTAGGTGGGTAAGGAGCTGTTCTTTTTCTTGGAGAACTCTATTATCTTTGCAAGCCATCCTAGTTAGATGCGTGATGACGATGTTGCCGTTTTTCACTATCATCCTAATTGCTTTGTACGCGACTTTTTCGGCAGCATGCTCTTCACTAATGGTGGAGTCGGCAGTTACCATGGTTGTTACCCGGTGTGGGCGAGGATCGGGTATGGGGATGTCAATGTTAATCCAGGCGCTATATTTTCCTGGCGATGTTGTGTGCGATCCTTCAGAGTCCATAAGTGACCGGGCCAGGCAATGTCCATTGGGCTGGCGGGTTACGGCTAGGTCCTTTACATGGGCCGCAGCAGCAAGTTCGGACTTAGCGAAGTTAGACGGTTCGGCTGGCAGCATCTATCGTAGAGCGTCCTCGAGAAAAAAATCTATCCTTCATGAGGCCAGCTGAGGATAGGAACATTTTGGGGAAAAGGCAAATGGATTGGAGAAGAGTGAGCAGCTGAGCGGTGCGAGCTGCTGCTGCGGTAGCTGGAGACGGGGCGGGAGGAGGCGGTGAAGGTGGAGCAAAACCTGCGCGGCTTCCTTCCCGTCCAGGCTGCAAGCGCCGAAGGCATTCGGCAGGAGCACGGACGGCCTGCGTGGTCGGACGGGAAGACGGCGTGCTGAAGGCTCGTCGGATGGGGCCGGCCGAGCTTCTTGTCGCCACACGCCGCACCGCCAAGCTGAGCGCAGGGAGGACGAAGGAGCGCGGCAGCGCAGGAGGCCGACAACCCATGGATTCAGACATCAACAGCTAAACTGACGGTATGTTGCCTCCCTCTGTACCGCCTGAACTGAAGAAATTCCAGCTATAGGAACAGCGGTAATTCAATCTGGAGTACAAACAGAGATGCATCTGTGCGCAAAAAACTAAAACGAAAAGGGTAAGAGCATTAGTAGCTCACACCGGTTGGGAACTTGCAAGCAAATGTGCGTGTCAAGACTAATAAATTCTGTAAATGTGTGGTGCAATACAACTATATACAATTACCAAGATGTTGAATAATTCATTTCCAAGCTACATGTGCGAGCCTCTACACAGGAAGTACATTCACTGCGTGTGCTCATATTATTTGGACAGAAGTAGCTGTACTCTAATGGAGCTTCTCTCTGATCTTGCACTTTCCAACTCTCAAATTGTATCCAATCATGGACATTACTATGATATTCAAAAGAGTCCCTGCCCTGGGCATGATGCTTATAAATAACATGAAAGGTCTTCACCATGTAATGAAGTAGCATTTGTTGTCTGATTCAGAGGGGTACTATGAGCCTCTAGCCATGTCAGCGCGTGAATCTCACGATAAAAATAATAGTCCTAATTATTAGAAGTGACGTTTTTTATTTTAGGTGGAAGTTGTAGTCAACTATAAGAAATCTAACCATGGCAACCCATACTATCTTACCGACTTCTTTCCCTATCTTTTGAGAATTTATAATAACTCTGTGAATCGTTTTCAAGGGTAAATACATGTAAATTTGGTTCCAATCCTTGGGAAAATCTTCCAACCGAAGGAAACCAAAAGCCACCCAAATCTGTTAAGTTGTATTTCCAACATTTACTTTTGTACGGGACAGTTACTTAACAGCAGTTCATTTTTTAACTAATGATAAACCCACAAAAGTTTATTTTTGACATTCTACTTTGTATTCTAATATATATTGGTTCTGAACGGCATTCTTTTCTCCTAACTTCTATTAATGTTGCAGTGCAAGATTAAAGCAGATGGTGTTTACATGTTTCATCAAACTAAATTTACAGTTCTCTGTAGCATGCAAAGTTCATATACAATAGCAGTAGCGTTAGGTGTTCTCATCCAAATTTATTCCTTTCCCTTGTGCTGTGCCATGTATGAACACTATTGTATAGAGTTTCAGGATAATAATGTGTTTGCCTCCTGTTATGTTTTTCAGCAAATTTACTGATATTTTTGACGAAGATCGTTTTATCGAGACACTCAGACAACATGTAAGAGTGGTGAAGGAACTCCCTAAAGATGTTTTGCTGCGCTTCAATCATAATATCAGCAGCATACTAAATATGAGAACTAAAGCCTACTCATCTCCAGATCACTATCTGCGGAAGGAATAGATTGAAATGGAAAATGCCCGTGAAAGGAGCTGGAGAGGGAAGTTTCACCGACCTGGTCGAGTTATCAATCCTGAGGCAAACAGAAGAGATGAAAAATGCCCACTTACTCCTCTAGAGGTTGGTATATCGTTTTACTCTTTTCCGCTCTGTATGTTTGTATAGTAAAACTGTGATTTAAGTCCTTTGGGCATATGTGCACTCAGTAATGCATTCGTTTTCAGGTCATTACTTAAGATCACTTGAGGGTTTATGTTTTGTGCTTTCCTTTTTTGTATAGAATTTCTGTCCGCTACTTTAGCATGTGAAGTTTCAGGTCAATAATAGCAACTTTTAAGTTGAGTGCCAACTAAATTTACTGGAGATAATGTGTTAACTGACTGAATTTGAGCAGGTTGGTATGATGCTGCGAGGCATGGGATTTGACAATACAACCTTCCTCTATGTAGCTTCTGACAAAATAGAGAATGCTGCAAAATACATGGCTCCCCTTCGCCAGATGTTCCCTCTTTTAGAGACCAAGGACACTCTTGCTTTGCCTGAAGAATTTGCTGAGTTTAAGGTATGGCTCCCCAGCCAAGCCTGATATTGTTCTGAATGTTGGACGACTATGCATGCATTAAATGTTCATCGATTTCACATTGATTTTGTTCATACTGTTTGGATATTGTCCTACTCACTAACCCATTTTCTGTAGGGGTACTCATCTCGGTTAGCAGCATTAGATTACACTGTCTCTGTTCAGAGCCAGGTGTTTGTGACGACTCAAAGGGGGAACTTCCCTCACTTTCTGATGGGGCACAGGCGTTACCTGCTAGGAGAGAATGCAAAGACAATAAAACCTGACAAACGGAAGCTGGTCTTATCTTTTGATGATCCGAATATCAGGTTAGTTTGAGTTGCCATTCTATGTCGGCAGAGTATGATAGGTCACAGACTCACAGTGAATTAGTTTCAGTTTTTGACTATTTTCTGAAATGCCTTCACCAAGGCTAATTGCTGAAGCAGTTGTTTCTCACCCAAGGCTGACCTTCTTATCTTTCTGTCAACCATGAGTGACCTCTATAGCTGCTGCCCATTTTTCTAAATACATTATCTTCATAAATTGCAAACATTTCTTAGTTGGCCTTCACATACTTAATCTGATGATAAGTAAATTCAAATACTCCCTCCGATCCACAATAAGTGTTGGGAACTTAGTACGAATGTTGACACGTAGCAAACCATGTAGCAGAAAAACAGCCAGTAAATGAGTACAGCAGAGTGACAAACTGAACTCTCTTTATATGCCTTGGTCATTCACCTTGAGGGCGCACACGGTTTCAGATTGCAGGCCGCTGCAGCCAGCACACAAATTCAGAAACTCCTTCCATTAGGTTTGATGGATATGTGGTAAAACAGCACACATGCCCATAAGCCTGTAATTTGTAGCATACAATCAGAACTGGAACCATAGACTGTAAAAGGAATAACCAAACATAATACAAACTGAAAACTAATGGTACGAAAAATAGTGCGGTGGAAAAGAACAGAGCAAGAGAGATGGTACAATAAGTGACATCACAGTGAGGAAAAACAGAATATCACTGAAGGAAACAGAGATAACCTGACATACACGGTTTAAACAACGGGAGAGTATCCCTGAACCTAGATCACATAGCAGAGCGCTAGAAGAAAAAGGAATCCACTGATTCTGCCAAGAAATGGTACCTGCGAAGAAGAACAATTCAAAATGAGTGTACAACACACAAAATGCAGGCAAAAATAAAGCATGTGCATGCAAACAAAATATACCATGTAAGAAGTGACATTCATAGATGAGCAAGAGCTTCCTGGTACACTATATTTCTAGTCTGGGTAGTCGGCTTGCCAGATTCATCGAGCGCCAATACTTTCAGCCCTTCCCTTGATGTTACCCTTGAGATTGCAACATAGAATTGCCCATGCGAGAACACCGGTTTGGGCAAGTAGACCCCAACCTTCTTAAGAGTTTGACCCTGACTCTTGTTGATAGTCATTGCATAGCATAGCCTAACTGGATATTGACGGCGCTGCAATGTAAATGGCCATTTGGTGGCTGGTGCGTGTAGAACAATTCTTGGTATGCACACACGTTCACCAATATTGGTCCCTGTCATAATTTTAGCTTCAAGGACCCATTCTCCTAGACGTGTAACCATTAAACGGGTGCCATTGCAAAGTCCAATAGCTTGGTTAATATTCCTTAACAACATTATTGGAACCCCTACCTTCAATGAAATCCTATGCTGCAGAAAGTTTGGAGGATCGATCTTATGGAGAAATTCAGGAGGATATAACAGTTCCGCATCAGCCGCATGGTCGAGAGTTTTACATATAGAATCACAGCTCTCGAACAGCATCTCCTCCCCAGGCACCTTAGAGAAAATAGTCTCGTTGATAGAGTCGGCAACTTTATTAGTAGGACACACAATGGCGCGGTCTGCCAGATAAGCTGCATCAGAATACATTGAGTAAATGAATCATACACTGCATCAACAATAGCAGAAATAGGATCAGAGTCTGGCAGCAGTGCTGTATCTGGTGGCAAGGAGATCCATGAAGGGGTAGCCTCTCCTCGTGTATCCATGTGCACAGCTCCATCACCGACATCGAGGACCCACTGCGCAAATTCCTCCAAAGCAGCTCGTTCCTCATCAGACAACTGTGGATTAGACAATCTCATATTTCTGCGTAGCTTGAGGACAGTTACATGCTGCCAAAGGGGTGACTTCATAAGGGAAGAGTTGACAATTTCCGCTCTACTGCCCCCTTCCACAACAGGTAACACTTGCCTGAAATCCCCTCCCAAAACTACAGTCTTCCCACCGAAAGGGAGCAATTTCCGTGAAGGTTCATTCGCAGACAAAATGTCCCTCATGCTTCTATCAACCGCTTCAAAGCAACGTCTGTGAGTCATTGGCGCTTCATCCCAAAGTATGAGTGTTGCTTTCTCTATTAATTCAGCTAGATTACTGCCCCGGGAAATGGTGCACATGCTTCGCTCGTTGACTTCAACAGGTATCCTAAAACGTGAATGAGCCGTCCTTCCACCTGGTAACAGAAGCGAAGCTACACCTGAAGAAGCTACAAGAAGAACGACATGATCATCGGCTCGTAACCTCGCAATAATAGAGGTCCACAGAAACGTTTTGCCTGTACCACCATGACCAGAAACAAAGAAAACGCCCCCAACAGAATTGAGGGCTGCACGCATGATCTGGTTGTAGATATAGAGCTGATCTTCATTTAACCTTCCATGGAAAGAAGAAGCCATTTCTCTAAGCTCATTCCTGTCATACTGTAGCTCTTCTAAAATCAACCTATTGCCAAGCAACCTTGCATTGCGAATGGATATACCGAAAGATGATAAGGAGTAACCATTTTTACCAAACATAACAGATAGCTCGTGCAACAGCTGAATGTGTAAATATTCGGAAGGGATTGCCTGAACAGTATCATTTAGAGAGCGTGCAATCTGGAAAGCTATATCATTTGCCATAAACCGCCAATATTTATCTAGAAGTCGTTGGCCATCAGTGACACCACAAAATAGCAAGACAGTCATGAATAGATGCCGCAACTGATAAGAAGAAGCCCATTGAACGGCTTCATCAAATAGAAGGAACCACTCGTTGTCATCACCAACCAAACCACGCGCCTGGCAAACTGCCTTAAAGGAGGTGTGCAACCTTCCATGGTAAACCTTGAGGTCATTGAAACTTGTAGCACCAGCCACAACCGTGAGGAGCATCCGAAGATAGAAGAGTTCTCCGCAGCTAGGATGCACGTTGTAGACACGGCCAATAGGAGGGCCGAATTTGAGTTGGCGCCTCCTCCTTCGCCATCTCTTAGTTGATGCGTCCCACCTCCACTTTGATGGAAACTGCAGATACGTAAGCTCGCGAGCATCCATGTACCGCTGGTTAGCGACAAACCACTCAGTGAGCATACTTTTATATTTCGAAGGATTGCGAACAACATCGGTAAGGTTATCATCCTGGCTATATATAACCCGGTTCATATTTTCAAGGTGCACCACTAATCTTTCAACAGAAGGTGCTCGAACATGAATGTCGAATGCGAACATACGCCAACATGCCTCACACGCAGACAAATACCTAATCCACAGTAACGAAGACAACATAAGAAGGTAGAACATTGGAAAAACACTGGATTACCAAAAACTAAAAGGGTAAGCAATCTGAATGCACCTGCATTTTACATACTCATCTATCTCATTTCTTCCAGTAGATTCAGAGCCTGTAGACTGGTACATAGAATGAAACCGGGCCCTTGCCATATCATGGCCCTTAGCAAGGTACATGAACAAATATTTAAGAAGGTTGGTCTTATTACACCACTCCACATTAATGTGAGCTTGGAATTTTTTTAGCAAGGACATATTGTAAGGAACTATCCACCGATTGTCGACACGAACACCATTCTTCAGAATATACATGTCGTTCTCACTTCGCCGGTACACCGGAAAACCGAGACCATCAATTGTAGTCTCTTCATTAAATTCTTTGGGATATCGCTTAGAGCAAACACCGTCCTTCATACATGGAGAATGAGGGTTGTGTTCACCACATGGACCATGCACCATAAACTCCTCCACAAGTGCATACCCCAATGGATCGGTAGCATAATCTGGTATCTCTGCCGAAATAAAAGAATCTATGGTAGAAGGCGTGGGGTCGTCCATGTCGGCATCCAGCCACACAAGGGTATGTATGTGGGGTAAGCCTCTTTTCTGGAACTCGACAACATATAAATCTGTTTCATGAAAGGGAAAAGGGGAATAAGTAAGCAAACACACCACACACGGAATAGGCAGAACTGTAACTTATGAAACAAAAAGTGCAGTAACTTGTGAAGGAACAATGGAAAGCAAAACAGAGAACAGGCATACATGCATGGACTTGACCAAACGCCTCGCCCCGCCTGACGTCTCCGCTAAATTCATTAATCTTCATCTTCAAAACACGTGTAACTATATCCGGTCTATCAACATGCCTCTGACCAGGCTCCATAAGAAGAGCTTCAGTTATTTCATCCCACTTAGGGTTGCAAGTAAATGTAATGAAAAGATCAGGCACTCCAAAAACACGACAAATAGCCATGCCATCCTGGTAATTCTGAATCATGTACCGAGGCCCTCCAGTAAAACTCGAGTGCAGAAGATACTGCACCCCGACATTTTTGCCACTGGAGTTCCCCTCACCAAGAGCATCAGAAATACCCTGATATGTCTCAGACCGAAGCATGGTCTGGTTCCAGAAGTGATAACTCAATCTACATGATTCAACACAGGAATAACAGTCCACAAGAAGCTGCTGCGACGATCGACCGCAGCAAGTAAAAGGATTTGGCTCGCCCTTCCTATAATGGAAACGATAACAATAGTACTCAAGCATGGACACCTGGTTGCGTCCAGTCGATGGCATACCATCAACCTGTCGGTACCTGATACCAAGATGGAACCCGATGGTAGCATGAGGAAACAGGAGCGGGTACTGGAGAGCCATGAGAGAGGGGTTCAGTGGCGAGATGCGCTGAAGATAACCAGCCTCCTTCTGGACGATAATATCGAATCTACATGCTTCTACAGTGAGGTCGTCAACTATAAGAGCAGCCAGCTCAGGGGCGGTAGGCAAAGAATACCGATTCCCATGGTCTGCACCCTCATGACCATATAAACGAACAGCCACCTCAGGAGCATCAAGAGAAAACATTCTGTCCTTTGCCATACGAAATGTTTGCACAAGGAAGTTACACCCATTGAGCATTGTAGTTAGAGATCGCACAATAGCGGGATCAGGTTCCTCCCTACGCCGCCGCTGACGTCGGGCTGGCCGATCCAAGCCAACTCCTAGTACCTCCTCTCTTTGACGGCGCTGACCAACAACAGATGAAGACTGAGCAACTGATGCAGAATGGACACCAGCAGCAGTATCATCATCAAGTTCACCATCCTGACTAAATATACCCATCCTATGATCTAATTCATTCTGAGTATCATAAATGTATAGCTGGGCAAATTTAGGAACAGAATCACCCTCTGGAGGCAACAAAGAGCCAATCTCATGACACACCACTCCACAAATCTTGAACACATATGGGCCATTCCCAACATTAACTGTTCTGTCAACATGAACACCGAGAGATGTGAAAGCAAACATAGCATTGTATTCCCGAATCAAACGCATAAACCGATCTGACTCAGAACCGCCATCAAAACGCATAAGCTCAGACAACGGGGAAGGCCATACCGGATAAATCGGAAGAGACACCCGGCCACCACGACAACAACCAGTATACACACGGTGGTATTTCGTACTGAGACGCTTATTACGCTCCTGATACCAGTATGAAGCACCACAGTACTTGCAAATAAGATGAGGGACACCGTAGTAGGACCTGCCAGGCCAAGCAGCTGCAAACAAAGATGGAAAACACATAGTCAAGACATATAGAAGAAGAAAGCAGACACCACAAAAACAAACCAACAACACCAAAGGAGCGTTCAATTACTTACCTTTGAGAAACCTCACCAAGCTTGTAGGAAGAGGCAACTGAATATCAGCAGCAACACCTGGTAAAAAAATTAGCAGAAAAAGAGAATGAAGTTAACAACAGGAAACAAAATGCAAGTAGAAGGCAGTACAGAGAGGCAAGAAAGTTGGAAGAAGAACCAAACAATTGGAAACCTAGGACATTTTGAGAACCAAAGCGTAGAACCATGTACCAATCCATGCAATCAGCAAACATTTTATTCGGGCTCTTGTCAACCTATTTCGAAAGCATTATAAGCAAAAGTTTGATAACTGTTTCTGACAGCAAGAGGTTGGCGTGGATCTGCAGGTGTACATTTTGCTGATGACGTCGGAAAAGCATGGTCAAGCATGGCAGTACATTTTACCGATAATTACCGCTGGGAGCATCCGCAAAGCAACCACACCAGCATAAACAGAGGAATCAGAGGCAGACGAAGCTAAATAATGTGTAAAACCTAGAACCTGACTATCTTAGCTGGCCATGCTGCTATGCACGGTAGCTGTTTAGATTCAAAAGGTGAAGCTACCACACATGGAGTCTAGAACCACATATCGTTTCTAAAACAACAGGAAAAAGAAACACTTTGTAAATGATAAGCACATAGCAAGTTTGAGATGTAACATTCCCGTTACGCTGTTTATTTCAGGTTTCCGGACCGTTCTGAAGCCCAGAAGCCATTATTATGAGAACGGTTGACGGCCTAACCTGCCTGAAGAAGAGCAGTTTGCCGGCATATGTCAGAATGCGGACGACGACCCTGGCGACGACTATTCGAAGCTGACCTCCGCAGGATGCCTCCATGAGAACGGCTCGAAAGTCGATGGGCCCGTAGAAGAGCCGTATGCTCTTGCATAGCCAGACGATGACGACGATTGCCAGCTGCTCTTTCGGAAGAAGTGGAAGGAGTAGCGGAAACTGAAACACAGATGAAAACATAGTGAGGCAAAAACAGGAGAAAAAAAGCACGAGAAGTGTGGAAAGAAAGCAAGGTGGACGAACCACGCCACCATCGATCAATTCCCGCAGCTGGCACATCTGATCTGGCCGCCGAGTGATATGAGCAAAACGAATCGCAGGACTCCGCACATCATCAGCAGCAAGGGCGTCAGCAAGGGAAGAATCAGAAGGGTAAACATCAGCCGAAGACGGACCAGGCGCGTCAACAGCTCGCAAAGAAGCCACAGGCAAAGGTGTCCATGAACTCTGGTCTCGCAAGGATGGCAAATGTGAGCCGTTGTCCACAGGGAATAAATCTGAACAAAAGCAGGAAATAAGTAAGATAGAAATCAAGAAGATTGAGATAAGAAAAGAAAGCAAAAAATGAAGACAAACCAGGTAGAGAAGCAGTAAAATCGTCATCGGTTAACGAAGGGGCGATAGCAGAGTCGACGACAGCATCAAACGCCCCAGGGAAAAGAGGCTGGATAGAAGGGCCGCCAACAGCAGTAACCCATCCCTGCCATGCTCTCCAGAACGGCCAGCGGAATCCCCTAGGTAAGCAGCAGAAGAAACCTGAGAAGATAGGGGTAAAGAATTCTGCAAAGAAACAACAGTGAACAAAAGGCATCAGTACCAGAGCCTGAATCGATAACCGGCCGTTTGCCCAGCCAAATTTCACGTCTTCTCAGAGTTTCTGCCTCTAATAAACCAGGCAAAGGCAAAACATTGCTGTCAGGCATCAACGATGAAGAAGATCCAACGGCAGTCTGGGCTGCAAGAGAAACAGCAGAGAGTGGACGCAAGGGCGCCGCAGGCACGGGCACCAGATCAAAATCTGCAGGCAAGATGGAGTGCGCGCGGCCGCGAGAACGGCCACGAGCACGACCTGGAGGCCTCCCACGGCGCAGACGACCACCGTCGGAAGCAAGACCACCGCGAGGCGGACGCGGAGGCAAAGCATGAAGGCCACGATGGCGGCGCGCGCGGAGCCGGAGACGGAGAATGAGAAGAAGAGGGAGGCCGACCGCGCCGCCGGCCAGCAGAAGCGCGCGTAGGCATAGACTACCTGCAGAAGAAAAAACCGGCCACCATTACGAACCAAGGAGGAGGAGGGAGATCAGAAAAAGTGAAGAAAAAGAACAGTCCGGCCAGGCGAGCAAGATCACCGTGACGGCGAGCAGAGATCGATCGTGGACGGACGAAGAACTAACGCGAACCACGATCAGAGGAAGACGCATGCGTCGGAGTTTCCGTGAGTAACCCCAGAAGAAAAGGAACAGAATTAATTGGGAAGGAGAAAATTAAGGGGCGATCAAAAAGGAAAAAAGGAGGTTACAACACGGCATCACCTCAAGCAAACGTGGAAGCAGCACGTAGCAAGCAGAAGAAAAACGTGGAAATCCAGGAGGATGGAGAAGCCAGGAAACGAATGGAACAACAACTTGGGGAGAGACTTGTATAGGATCTCTCCATTAGGTAGGATCGTAGGATCAATCCAGAAAAAACATACTTTGAACAGGCGAAAAAATCTGAAAATAATAAACAGCATGTATATAGGTTGTATCTACAACTCCAAGAAATTTCAGCCTAAAATCTGATCTACACTTGGGGAAATAAAAAAGACAAATTTTCTTGTGAATAGTGTCAGATCTGGTTGAGTAGTATTTCACACTATTCACACTCAGATTTATCTTTTTTGTCTCTCCAAATGTATGTCGAATTTGAAGTTGCAAATTTTTGGCGTTGCATACATAACATAGATGTGTGTTGTGATTTTTTTTCAGATTTTTTCAACAAGTTTTGTCTTTGCAAAAAAATTGATCTCATAGATCCTATCTAAGACCTGATCCTACCCAAGTCTTCCCCAGGGTTGCCGGTCACCCAGAGGCCTAAAAAAAAGGAAAGATTAAACGGATGACCAACCGACTAAAGGAGTGAAAAAAAAAACAGAAAACGTGGCACCCTTTGAATGGACGAAAAGGAAGGAAAATAGAGCATGAACAGTTGCCAAACTAAGCAGAACGCTTAAAATCAGCTACGCTTTATATAGTGTATGTATATAGTGTATAATATCTCACGTATAGTTGTCAACATAAAGCAATATAACAAGTGCAATAAGTAAACATGTAAGAAATAATGCACACAGTTTACACAAGTGTTTGCTTCTAAGATAGAAAGGAGTAGGTAAACTGACTCAACAATAAAGTAAAAGAATGGCCCTTCGCAGAGGGAAGCATTGATTGCTATATTTGTGCTAGAGCTTTTATTTTGAAAACATAAAGAGAGCATAAAAAGTAAAGTTTTGAGCGGTGTTTGTTGTTGTCAACGAATGATAGTGGGCACTCTAACCCCCTTGCCAGACAGACTTTCAAAGAGCGGCTCCCATGAAATTTTATTTTTGGGTGGCACTCCTTCCAACCTTGCTTTCACAAACCATGGCTAACCGAATCCTTGGGTGCATGCCAACAATCTCATACCATGAAGGAGTGCCTTTTTATTTTAGTTTTATTTAGATGACACTCCTCCCCACCTTTGCTTTCTCAAGCCATGGCTAACCGAATCCTCGGGTGCCGACCAACAATCACATACCATGGAGGAGTGTCTATTTGTAACTTTATGAAAGTTAATTAATTCGGGCTGGGAACCCCATTGCCAGCTCTTTTTGCAAAATTATTGGATAAGCGGATGAAGCCACTAGTCCATTGGTGAAAGTTGCCCAACAAGATTGAAAGATAAACACCACATACTTCCTCATGAGCTATAAAACATTGACACAAATAAGAGGTAATAACTTTTGAATTGTTTAAAGATAGCACTCAAGCATTTTACTTTGGAATGGCGGAGAAATACCATGTAGTAGGTAGGTATGGTGGACACAAATGGCATAGTTTTTGGCTCAAGGATTTGGATGCACGAGAAGAATCCCTCTCAATACAAGGTTTGGCTAGCAAGGTTATTTGAAGCAAACTCAAGTATAAAACGGTACAGCAAAACTTACATAAGAACATATTGCAAGTATTATAAGACTTTACATCGTCTCCTTGTTGTTCAAACACCTCAACCAGAAAATATCTAGACTTAGAGAGACTAATCATGCAAACCAAATTTTAACAAGCTCTATGTAGTTCTTCATTAATAGGTGCAAAGTACATGATGCAAGAGCTTAAACATGATCTATATGAGCACAACAATTGCCAAGTATCAAGTTATTCAAGACATTATACCAATTACCACATGAAGCATTTTCCGTTTCCAACCATATAACAATGAACGAAGCAGTTTCAACCTTCGCCATGAACATTAAAAGTAAAGCTAAGAACACATGTGTTCAAATGCAACAGCGGAGCGTGTCTCTCTCCCACACAAGCATGAATTTATTCAAACAAAACAAAAACAAACAGACGCTCCAAGTAAAGTACATAAGATGTGACGGAATAAAAATATAGTTTCACTAGAGGTGACCTGATAAGTTGTTGATGAAGAAAGGGATACCTTGGGCATCCCCAAGCTTAGATGCTTGAGTCTTCTTGAAATATGCAGGGATGAACCACGGGGGCATCCCCAAGCTTAGACTTTTCACTCTTCTTGATCATAGTATATCATCCTCCTCTCTTGACCCTTGAAAACTTCCTCCACACCAAACTCGAAACAAACTCATTAGAGGGTTAGTGCATAATCAAAATTTCACATGTTCAGAGGTGACACAATCATTATTAACACTTCTGGACATTGCCCAAAGCTTCTGAAAGTTAATGGAACAAAGAAATCCATTCAACATAGCAAAAGAGGCAATGCGAAATAAAAGGCAGAATCTGTCAAAACAGAACAGTCCGTAAAGACGAATTTGTAAGAGGCACTTAACAGGCTCAGATGAAAAAGCTCAAATTGAATGAAAGTTGCGTACATATCTGAGGATCACGCACGTAAATTTGCAGATTTTTCTGAGTTACCTACAGAGAACCCTGCCCAAATTCGTGACAGACAGAAATCTGTTTCTGCGCAGTAATCCAAATCTAGTATCAACCTTGCTATCAAAGACTTCACTTGGCACAACAATGCAATAAAATAAAGATAAGGAGAGGTTGCTACAGTAGTAACAACTTCCAAGACTCAAATATAAAACAAAATTGCTGTAGTAAAATAAACACATGGGTTATCTCCCAAGAAGTGCTTTCTTTATAGCCATTAAGATGGGCTCAGCAATTTTAATGATGCACTCGCAAGAAATAAGAGTTGAAGCGAAAGAGAGCATCAAGAAGCAAATTCAAAACACATTTAAGTCTAACCCACTTCCTATGAAAAGGAATCTTGTAAATAAACAAATTCATGAAGAACAAAGTGACAAGCATAGGAAGATAAAACACGAGTAACTTCAAGATTCTCAACATAAAGAGGGGAAACTTAATATTATTAAGATGCATATTACCATGTTTCCCTCTCTCATAATAACTTTCAGTAGCATCATTGATGAAATCCACAATATACCCGTCACTTAAAACATTCTTATCATGGTTCATATGCATAAAAGTATCGTTAATTTTGGCATAAGAAGAGTTCTTCTCATTAATAGTAATTGGAGCAAGATTATTATCAAGAATTTGAACATGGTAAACAAGTTGCATACTAAGGGAATTGTTTTTGGCAATCCAATCATAACTATCTTTTACTCTAGCACATGATTTAATCCCCGCTTCCCTCTGCAAAGGGCCTATCTTTTACTTTTATGTTGAGTCAGTAAACCTATTTCCCTCTATCTCAAGCAAGCAATTGAGTTGGTGTGATCCAACCATTTATATTGTGATCTATTTAATCATGTCTTTTATTCTTCCTTGTTTAGTACAAATTTTATCTCGAATGAATATGACTTTGAAGGTTATCAATGATTATGAGGAGATTGTTATGATTGAGCATGTAAGTTCTGCCATATAAGCTCTAATATAAAGACTCGCTCGAAAGATAAGTACAATCTGTTAATTGTTCTTTGACCAAGAACGAAGTTTGCCATCACCAATTATGATTTCCTATGCACCTTTATTTGTGATTTCCCTTTACTTGTTTCAAGTTGAGTTATATGAGGAAGTTGTTTACTAGAATGTCTTGTGTGAATTAATAAATGTGATGCTTCTTGTCCGTATTTTATTTATCGACTCTTCACCCATAAACATGTGGTCTTGTTTATCGAGTTCGGCTTCGCTTGGGGACAAGCGAGGTCTAAGCTTGGGGGAGTTGATACGTCCATTTTGCATCACTATTTTATATCATAATTTACTCGTTATTCATTGATATATTTCATATTTAGAGATGATACTTATGTTATTTCACCTATTTTGCATGTTTCATGATTATTGGAGAATTACTCACCGGAGTCAGAATTCTGCTGTAAAAAGCACCGTCAGCATACAATATTTCTGAAGATCAACAATTGACGGAAAATATACCGAAGCTCCTATTTTTCCAGATGACGGAGCCAGCCAAAAGGGGAGGCCAAGGAGGGCCGCCATGGGCCCTCCCCATGGGCCGGCGCGGCCACCAATGCCGGCGCGCCGCCACGTGGGGAGGGGGCCCATGACCCCCTCGGCCATCGCCCTTTCACGTATTTCATCTCCCAGAAACCCTAAGGTGCGGGGGAACATCGAGGATAGTCATCGCCGCCTCCTCGATGCGGAAAACACCAGAGAGAAAAGAGCTCTCCGGCAGGCAAAAATCTGCCGGGGAAATTCCCTCCCGGAGGGGGAAATCGTCGCCATCGTCACCGTCATTGAGCTGGACTTCATTGGGATCATTATCATCATCATCTCCACCACCGACACCGTCATCTCCACCGCTGCACCTCGTCTCCGCTGTAACATCTGATGGGATTCGTAGCATAGAAAACAAAAAATTCCTACCGCGAGAACGCAATCCAAGCCAAGATGCAATCTAGAAGACGGGAGCAACGAGGGGATGATCAAGACTCACCCTTGATTCCAAAGCCTATAAGAGTAGGCTCTTATTGCTGCGGTAGACGATCACTTGCCGCTTGCAAAAGCGCGTAGAAGATCTTGATCACGGTGCCACGATCGGGCAGCACCTCCGTACTCGGTCACACGTTCGGTGTTGATGACGACGTCCTTCTCCCCGTTCCAGCGGGCAGCGGAAGTAGTAGATCCTCCTCGGAATGCCGGCAGCACGACGGCGTGGTGGCGGTGGTGGTGGAGAACTCCGGCAGGGCTTCGCCTATGCGCCGCGGGAGTTTGTATGTGGAGGAGGGGAGGCTAGGGTTTGGGAGAGGGGTGCCATGGGCGCCGGCCTCAAGGGGGCAGGGGTGGTGCGGCCAAGCCATGGGCTGCCCCCTCCCTCTCCTCCTCATTATATAGGTGGAACCCCAAGGGTTTGCCCAAAGTCTTCGAATAAGACCCCAACAGAAAAACTGCCTTATGGATCGAAACCTAGAGGGACAGGGACTCTCCCCTTTCCCCTTTTCTTGGCCGGCCAAGGAGGTGGAGTCCACCATGGACTCCACCCTCCCACTTGGTTGGCTGGTTAGGGTTTGTGGAGTCCCTCCGGGACTCCTCCTTCCATAGTGATTTATTTCCGGATAATTCTAGAAACCACCTTCCATAAATTCACCGGATCATTTCCAAACTTGGAAAGTGACTTCCTATATATGAATCTTATTCTCCGGACCATTCCGGAACTCCTCGTGATGTCCTGGATCCCATCCGAGACTCCGAACAAAACTTCGAACTCCATTCCATATTCCATATCTACTTAAACGACATCAAACCTTAAGTGTGTCACCCTACGGTTCGCGAACTATGTAGACATGGTTGAGACTTCTCTCCGACCAATAACCAATAGCGGGATCTCGGAGATCCATAATGGCTCCCACATATTCAACGATGACTTTAGTGATCGACTGAACCATTTACATACGATACCAATTCCCTTTGTCACGCGATATTTTACTTGTCCGAGGTTTGATCATCGGTATCTCTATACCTCGTTCAACCTCGTTTCATGACAAGTACTCTTTACTCGTACCGTGGTATGTGGTCTCTTATGAACCATTCATATGCTTGCAAGCTATTAGACGACATTCCACCGAGAGGGCCCAGAGTATATCTATCCGTCATCGGGATGGACAAATCCCACTATTGATCCATATGCCTCAACTCATACTTTCCGGATACTTAATCCCACCTTTATAACCACCCATTTACGCAGCTGGCGTTTGATGTAATCAAAGTACCTTTCCAGCATAAGTGATTTACATGATCTCATGGTCATAAGGACTAGGTAACTATGTATCGAAAGCTTATAGCAAATAACTTAATGACGTGATCTTATGCTACGCTTAATTGGGTGTGTCCATTACATCATTCACATAATGATATAACCTTGTTATTAATAACATCCAATGTTCATGATTATGAAACTAATCATCTATTAATCAACAAGCTAGTTAAGAGGCTTACTAGGGACTCATTGTTTGTTTACATAACACACATGTATCAATGTTTCGGTTAATACAATTATAGCATGGTATATAAACATTTATCATAAACATAAAGATATATAATAACCACTTTTATTATTGCCTCTTGGGCATATCTCCAACAGTCTCCCACTTGCACTAGAGTCAATAATCTAGATTACATTGTAAGGTACCTAACACCCATGGCATTCTGGTGTTGGTCATACTTTGCCCTAGGGAGAGCTTTAGTCAACGGTTCTGACACACTCAGAAACGTATGTATTTTGCAATTCATTTGCGTCTTCACGCATCACTCATTTTCCAAATGAGTCGGCATTAAATATGTTTGGTCTTCTGGTGGAACCTTAATTCCGCGGTCTGAAATATGTCACTAATATTGTCATACACAATATAGCTTCAAAGCTCTGACACTATCGGAACTACACCAAGTTCTCAAAGAACCTCTTGACTTAACATCCTCAGTCATTGTCAAAACAATGAAATATTCTGCCTTCGTTTGTAGAATCCGTCACAATATTTAGAACTCATCTAAATCTAGCATAGACAACTTCGAGCTCATTGTGCTACCTTTTAAACAACACTTAGCCTAATTTGAGATTGAAAATTTTATTTTTATATGTGACCAAACTAATATCGGTGCAACACCTTTACAGTGATTTGTTTGTCATTACTCATACAAAACTATATATCCTTGGTTCTTCTAAAGCACTCAGGGATATTCTTACTGTTTATCCAATGATCATCACATGAATCATTCTGGTATATGCTCCTAACCATTTAGAGCATAGGACATCTGATATTGTACATATTATTCATGATCTAAAATCACTCATGTGTTTTTACTCATTGAGTGTCAGATACACTCAAGTCTGTTAAACCTTCACATGACAAGAACATCTTCTTAATATTTCTATATTGAACTACTTCAATATCCATTCTATGTACTTTGACTTAAACTTATTATGTGTTTCAATCTATCTTCATAGATCTTGACACTAAATATGTTTCAGTCCATATCCTTTCATTAAAGTTAATTCTCAATGAAACCTTTTAATCAAGTATATAATTACATCATTTATAACCAACTATATGTCATCTACATAAAGTATTATAAATATGTCTCAGCGCTCCCACTTAATTTCTTGCAAATGCAAGCCTCTTCATCGTCTCTGATGAAATCATAACTCTTTGATCATTTCATCCAGTGAAGATTCCAACTCCGCGATACTCACTTCATCCAATTGAAGTTCATATACTTATCTAGTATTCCACGGACTAGCAAAACTCTTGGTTTGTATCTTGTATACACCTTTAATACACACTTCTGTTAAGTAATGTATTTTGCCATCCTACTAGCATATCTCATGAAAGAAATATGTAGCGATTACTAGAATAATCCACATAGACTATAAGCATTGCTACGGAAGATCTAATCTTATCGTAGTCAACTCTTTGAATTTTGTCGTAAACAACTTTTCGACAAGTCGAGCTTATTCAAGGATATTCCATCCAAGTTCATCAATTTTATAGATCCATTTACTTTCAAAAAGTATTCATCTATCTTGGATTTCATGGCGTATAGCCATTTTAACGGAGTCAGGGCCCATCATAATTTCTTTGTATGTAGTTGGTTTATCATTGTTCAAAAAACAATCCTTTGTTCACAAATCATTTATTTGATCACAAAGTAAACCATACCTACAAGGTTCAATAAGTACTTCGATCTCCATGACTATAACATTTTATAGACATGAGAGCCATGATCGTCATGGCCGCTTCCGGAACCAATTCCGATGTTGCGCTACTCTGATCATTATGCTCAGGTTCATAAACCTTATCGAGTTCTATTGTCCTCCCACTCAAATACTTCGCTAGAAACAATTTCTTGGAAATAAGTAAGAAACATCGACAAACACTTTTGTCTTTGTTTCCATGGTGGAAGAATTCCCAATTAATTCTTTGGGATAACCAACAAAGATATTCATCCGATTTTGGTTGTAAACTTATTTACCTTATGCTATGCATACCAAAATTTAAGAAATGACTATTAGGTTTCATACCCATGCCATAACTCGTATGGTGTTATTTCAACGGATCATGATGATGCTTTATTCAGTGTAAAAGCGGTAGTCTCTAAAGCATAATCCACAAAATTATAATGGCATCAATATTTTATCTCATCATTGATCCAACAAGATTTGGATACATCTCTCGGATACTCCATCATCACTATGATACTCCAAGAAACATGAGTTGTAGAACAACTTCATAACTCTCTTAGATGTTCACTAAAACTCGTAATTCAAATATTTCCACTATGATCCAATCATAGATATTTGACTTTTTCTATTACGATGATTTCCACCTCATGCTGAAATTCATTTGAATCCATTCAAATGTTTCAAACTTCTTCCTTATTGAATATATACATATATACTCAATTCATTGTTGGAAGTTTTCATGAAGTAGAAGAATCTCCCGCACACAACTATGCCCAGTGATCCACATACATCATCATGTATTTTTCCACTAAGTTAGTTGCCCGTTCAACTCTTGGCCTATGAACGGTATTTTAGTCATTCTCTTTAGAAAAGATTTGCAAGCGCCAAACGATTCAAAAATCAAATGACTCCAAAATCCATTTGCATGGAGTTCCTTCATGCGTTCCTTTCTAACATGACTTAAATGGCGGTTCCACAAATAAGTGGAATTCAAATCATTTGCCTTATGGCATTTTAGCGTCAGTGTTATGTATGTTTGTTTCACCATTAAGATTTATAATAACTTATCCATCGTACATGGAGTAATGTCATAATTTGAACAACTCATTGTTTTCATTTGACCAGAGCAAAATAACAATTATTAAGTTCTTTATTATAAATTCTAAGGGCTAGATAGAATGCCAACGACGGACATAATAACACTTTATTTTTGTTCCAGAAGTGCATTCCTATCATATTCCTTGTCAGTCACTTAGGCCATTGTATTCTTGTATTGCGTTGTTTTGTATGAGACTTCATACCAACCAATATGGTACTAATACCCAAGAACTTCATTGTGTGATCAAACTAGGAATACAACCATAACATGTATATCATTTATATACACCCGAGCTAGACTTTCTAGTCTTTTCTTTTCTTTCTGCCAAAATATCTTTTGTGGTTTCTCTTTTAGCTTTCCTCATTATTCAGAAAAACACTTCAACATCAATAACTTCTAGGTTTGTTGGTCAAATACCAATAACCTTGAGGTTCTGAAGTTGATCATCATATGACAAGTGTTGTAGATTTCACTATTAGTAACTTTGTAATATGATGAACAATTTCACTCATAATTTTATCCATCAATTCATGAGGTCTTTCCGAGACCATGTCTGTACATGCTAGGCTCGTAAAGTTTAACCTTAGTATTTGCATGTGCAAATCTGGCTTGCATCCGTTGTATGCACACGTAGAATCTATCACACCCGATCATCACGAGATGCTTCGAAACGACGAGTCTTAGCAACGGTGCATACTAAAGACGATCACTTCAAGGATATGCGAATATCGTTAGTGCCCCAATAGTTGTTGGATTGGGACGCCTTGCGTCTTCAACCTTCGTACATTCCCATAAAACTTATGAGTTTATGTAGTCTCACTAAATTATATTCTATCATCTTGCAATAAGGTCTTAGATATCACATATATCTCATACCTTGATTATTTCTGAAAACAAAATTTTCAGCTCCTTACTTTTCAAACAGATTTGAACTTCAAGTTTCACGGAGACAAGATAACTTTAGGTACTAATTGAAACCATAGCTCTTTGAATCAACAATGTGAGGTTTACTAAAAGTTTGCAATAGGACTTAATCATTTCTTGATTCTTTAACAATACGGTACCAGTCCGTAAAGTTTCTTGTCGATTTTAACAGTATTTCTATCTCAATTACAAGACTAGCGCATGGTAGAAAAACGGATGCCAATATTACAAAATTAATTCAAAATACTACTCAGACTATGTTTATGATAATTAGTTCATGTTTTAATCTAATTACTAATGAACTCCCACTTAATACAACATCCCTCATAGTTGGTAAGTGGTACACGATCCAAATCCACTACATCAAAACCGATCATCACGTGAGATGATGTAGCTTCAATGGTGAACATCAACATGTTGATCATATCATCCATATGACTCGTGTTCAACCTTTCGGTTTCCGTTGTCCCGAGGCCATGTCTGTACATGCTAGGCTCGTCAAGCAAACCCAAGTATTCCGCGTGTGCAACATGGCTTACACCCGTTGTATGTGAACGTTGAGTCTATCACATCCGATCATCACGAGATGTTTCGAAACGACGAACTGTAGAACGGTGCATACGAGGGGAGAACACTTTATTATCTTGATATTAATGTGAGGGATCATCTTATAATGCTACTGTTGCGTTCTAAGCAAAATAAGATGCATAAAGGATTAACATCACATGCAATTCATATATGTGATATGATATGGCCCTTTAGTCTTTGCGCCTTCGATCTTCATCTCCAAAGCACGGACATGATCTCCATCATCAACGGGCATGATCTCCATCATCGTCGCGTAGCGTCAAGGTCCATGGCGCCGTCTTCATGGTTGTTCACCTCATGTAGCAACTATTACAACTACTTTGAAATACTACTCAACATGAAATTTAAAGACAACCATAAGGCTCCCGCCGGTTGCCACAATACAATAATGATCATCTCATACATATTCATCATCACATTATGGCCATATCACATCACCAAACCCTGCAAAAACAAGTTAGACGTTCTCTAATTTGGTTTGCATATTTTACGTGGTTTAGGGTTTTCGAGAGAGATCTAATCTACCTACGAACATGAACCACAACGGTGATACTAGTGTTGTCAATAGAAGAGTAAATTGAATCTTCACTATAGTAGGAGAGACAGACACCCGCAAAGCCACTTATGCAATACAAGTTGCATGTCGAGCGTGGAGCAAATCTCATGAACGCGGTCATGTAAAGTTAGCCCGAGCCGCTTCATCCCACTATGCCACAAAGATGCAAAGTACTCAAACTAAAGACAACAAAAACATCAACTCCCACAAAAACATTGTGTTCTACTCGTGCAACCATCTATGCATAGACACGGCTCTGATACCACTGATAGGATTCGTAGCATAGAAAACAAAAATTTCCTACCGCGAGAACGCAATCCAAGCCAAGATGCAATCTAGAAGACGGGAGCAACGAGGGGATGATCAAGACTCACCCTTGAAGATTTCCAAAGCCTATAAGAGTAGGCTCTTATTGCTGCGGTAGACGATCACTTGCCGCTTGCAAAAGCGCGTAGAAGATCTTGATCACGGTGCCACGATCGGGCAGCACCTCCGTACTCGGTCACACGTTCGGTGTTGATGACGACGTCCTTCTCCCCGTTCCAGCGGGCAGCGGAAGTAGTAGATCCTCCTCGGAATGCCGGCAGCACGACGGCGTGGTGGCGGTGGTGGTGGAGAACTCCGGCAGGGCTTCGCCTATGCGCTGCGGGAGTTTGTATGTGGAGGAGGGGAGGCTAGGGTTTGGGGAGAGGGGTGCCATGGGCGCCGGCCTCAAGGGGGCAGGGGTGGTGCGGCCAAGCCATGGGCTGCCCCCTCCCTCTCCTCCTCATTATATAGGTGGAACCCCAAGGGTTTGCCCAAAGTCTTCGAATAAGACCCCAACAGAAAAACTGCCTTATGGACGAAACCTAGAGGGACAGGGACTCTCCCCTTTCCCCTTTTCTTGGCCGGCCAAGGAGGTGGAGTCCACCATGGACTCCACCCTCCCACTTGGTTGGCTGGTTAGGGTTTGTGGAGTCCCTCCGGGACTCCTCCTTCCATAGTGATTTATTTCCGGATAATTCTAGAAACCACCTTCCATAAATTCACCGGATCATTTCCAAACTTGGAAAGTGACTTCCTATATATGAATCTTATTCTCCGGACCATTCCGGAACTCCTCGTGATGTCCTGGATCCCATCCAAGACTCCGAACTAAACTTCGAGCTCCATTCCATATTCCATATCTACTTAAACGACATCAAACCTTAAGTGTGTCACCCTACGGTTCGCGAACTATGTAGACATGGTTGAGACTTCTCTCCGACCAATAACCAATAGCGGGATCTGGAGATCCATAATGGCTCCCACATATTCAACGATGACTTTAGTGATCGACTGAACCATTTACATACGATACCAATTCCCTTTGTCACGCGATATTTTACTTGTCCGAGGTTTGATCATCGGTATCTCTATACCTCGTTCAACCTCGTTTCATGACAAGTACTCTTTACTCGTACCGTGGTATGTGGTCTCTTATGAACCATTCATATGCTTGCAAGCTATTAGACGACATTCCACCGAGAGGGCCCAGAGTATATCTATCCGTCATCGGCATGGACAAATCCCACTGTTGATCCATATGCCTCAACTCATACTTTCCGGATACTTAATCCCACCTTTATAACCACCCATTTACGCAGTGGCGTTTGATGTAATCAAAGTACCTTTCCAGCATAAGTGATTTACATGATCTCATGGTCATAAGGACTAGGTAACTATGTATCGAAAGCTTATAGCAAATAACTTAATGACGTGATCTTATGCTACGCTTAATTGGGTGTGTCCATTACATCATTCACATAATGATATAACCTTGTTATTAATAACATCCAATGTTCATGATTATGAAACTAATCATCTATTAATCAACAAGCTAGTTAAGAGGCTTACTAGGGACTCATTGTTTGTTTGCATAACACACATGTATCAATGTTTCGGTTAATACAATTATAGCATGGTATATAAACATTTATCATAAACATAAAGATATATAATAACAACTTTTATTATTGCCTCTTGGGCATATCTCCAACAACATCTAGGGTTGAATCTTGAGTATTTCATAGGGGAAACTCTCCCGGTGTTGATTACTCCTTGTTATTGATGCTATTGAGTGAAACCGTTGAATCAAGGTTTATGTTCAGATTGTTATCCATCATCATATCACCTCTGATCATGTTCCGTATGATGTCTTGTGAGTAGTTCGTTTAGTTCTTGAGGACATGGGTGAAGTCTAAATGTTAGTAGTGAACTATGTTGAGTAATATTTAATGGTTTGATATTTAAGTTGTGGTGTTATTCTTCTAGTGGTGTCATGTGAACGTCGACTACATGACACTTCACCTTTATGGGCCTAGGGGAATGCATCTTGTATTCGTTTGCTAATTGTGGGGTTGCCAGAGTGACAGCAATCTGAACCCCTGATACGTCTCCAACGTATCTATAATTTCTGATGTTCCATGCTTGTTTTATGACAATACTTACATGTTTTGCTTGCACTTTATAATGTTTTTATGCATTTTCCGGAACTAACCTATTAACAAGATGCCGAAGGGCCAGTTGCTCTTTTCTGTTGTTTTTGGTTCCAGAAAGGCTGTTCGGGCAATATTCTCGGAATTCGACGAAACGAAGACCCAGTATCTTATTTTTCCCGGAAGACCCCAGAACACCAAAGGAGAGTCGGAGGCGGGCCAGAGGGCCACCACACAATAAGGCAGAGCGGCCCCAGGCCTGGCCGCGCCGGCCTACTGTGTGGGACCCCCAGGCACCCTCCTGTGCCGCCTCTTCGCCTATAAGACCCCTTTCGACCTAAAAACGCGATACCAATTGACGAAACTCCAGAAAGACTCCAGGGGCGCCGCCACCATCGCGAAACTCCGATTCGGGGGACAAAATCTCTGTTCCGGCACGCAGCCGGGACGGGGAAGTGCCCCCGGAAGCCATCTCCATCGACGCCACCGCCTCCATCATGCTCCGTGAGTAGTTCCCCCATGGACTACGGGTTCTAGCTGTAGGTAGTTGGTATTCTCTCCCCCATGTACTTCAATACTATGATCTCATGAGCTGCCTTACATGATTGAGATTCATCTGATGTAATCGGTGTTGTGTTTGTTGGGATCCGATGGATTGTTACATTATGATTAGTCTATCTATAAAGTTTGTGAAGTTATTGTTGCTGCAATCTTGCTATGCTTAATGCTTGTCACTAGGGCCCGAGTGGCATGATCTTAGATTTAAGCTCTATACTTATTGCTTAGATTGTATGTACAAGTTGTATGCACATGTCTATGTCCGGAACCAAAGGCCCCAAAGTGACAGAAATTGGGACAACTGGAGGGGAAGGCTTAGATATGAGGGTCACATGTTTTCACGGAGTGTTAATGCTTTGCTCCGGTGCTCTATTAAAAGGAGTACCTTAATATCCAGTAGATTTCCTAGAAGCCCGGCTGCCACCGGCTGGTAGGACAAAAGATGTTGTACAAGTTTCTCATTGCGAGCACGTATGACTATATATGGGAAACATGCCTACATGATTAATAGACTTGATGTTCTGTCTTAATGCTATTTCAATCCTATCAATTGCCCAACTGTAATTTGTTCACCCAACACTTGTTATTGGAGAGTTACCACTAGTGTAGATAGCTGGGAACCCCGGTCCATCTTTCATCATCATATACTCATTCTACATGACATTGGAAGTAGTATCAACTATTTTCTCGGTGCCATTGCTCTCATATTACTGCTGCTGTGTTACTGTTACTACTGCTCTCATATTACTCGCTGCTTTCACATCACCCTCGTTACTAGTGCTTTTCCAGGTGCAGCTGAATTGACAACTCGGTTGTTAAGGCTTATAAGTATTCTTTACCTCCCCTTGTGTCGAATCAATAAATTTGGGTTTTACTTCCCTCGAAGACTGTTGCGATCCCCTATACTTGTGGGTTATCAAGACTATTTTCTGGCGCCGTTGCCGGGGAGGCATAGCTCTACTCATAAGTTCACCTGGGGAGTACACTCCACCTCTCTCTCTGTTTTTTTTTTCGTTTTGCTTAGTTTACTTCTGTCTAGTTTATTTGTGCTTAGTTTATTTCTGTCTAGTATTACTTTGCTTAGTTTACTTTTGTCTAGTTTCTTTCTGTTTTGTTTTACTTTTCTCATATACCCAAAAATCCATAAAAAATTGAAGAACCTAAAAATTAAAAACTACTGTTATGGAAGTATGGAAGAACCCACAACCTATCTGGAGCTTATAGTATTATATAATAATTATAGAGAATCAAGAAAGGGTAAAGTTATGCGTGCTGTGATAGAAAAATTGAATACAATTGATAAAATCTTGCTTAAACGCCATGATATAAACTGTTGCTCTAAAGAGGATACTAAACATCTGAAATGTCAATGTGGCTTTAGTGAGGAAGTTTTAATTAAGAACTATAATTGGAATAACTATATTCATTTTGGGTTCGAAGAGGTAGAACAATTTGTCTTATTTATGGGAGCCTCTGAGATAGAATCCTTCATTGTTAAAAATTATGAAACTTGTGTTGTTTGTAAGGACCTTAAAAATTATGTCTCTTCTATTCTTAATTTTTGCATAGAAAGTTACAGTGATAATCCTTATATCATTGATTATAAAGAGAGACTCATTAATGCACAAGAATGCACTCACAATTTGCAGGAACCCGTGGAAGAAGAAATTGATGAACCTGAAAGCTCATTGGATGAAAAAGAGGAGGAAATTGATGAACCAGAAAGCTCATTGGATGAAAAAGAAGAGGAGAGTGATGAACAAAAGGAGGAAGAATGGATTAGCTACCCATGCCAACCTTCTAATGAGAGTAACTCTTTATCTCTTACACTATTTGATTGTCCTCCATGCTTACCAAAGGAGGTTGAGTGTTATGTTCCTGTGGATTCTCTTGAAATATTTCCTATGAGTAAAACTTGTGAAAATAATTATGCTACTGTTATCTATGATAATCCATGCTATTTTGATAAATCTTATGATAATGCTTTGTTTATGCCTGATGTCGAAATGCATGGTACAAAAGAGTTTTGTGTAGCAAATGTTTATGATAAATCTCTAGATGATGATCCTATGTTACCTGATAATATTAGTTGTACTACTAATGAAAATGGGATTGGAAAGGTCTTGACTTTATCTAGGAGTCCCATATCTCTTGAGATTGATCAATCATCTTGTTATATTATTAATAAAAGTGGGTTTGAAAGTTTTGATCCTATTATTTTTGAGCTTGATAAAAATTATGTGTTTGTGGATCATGAAAAGTATGCTGCATGTGATAGTTATATTGTTGAGTTTATCCATGAAGCTACTGAAAATTATTATGAGAGAGGAAAATATGGTTGTAGAAATTTGCATGGTACTAAAACACCTCTCTATATGCTGAAACTTTTGAAGTTACTCTTGTTTTATCTTTTTATGCTTGTCACTTTGTTCTTCATGAATTTATTTGTGTACAAGATTCCTATGCATAGGAAGTGGGTTAGAATTAAATGTGTTTTGAACTTGCTTTTTGATGCTCTCCTTTGCTTCAACTCTTATTTCTTGCAAGTGCATCATTAAAATTGCTGAGCCCATCTTAATGGCTATAAAGAAAGCACTTCTTGGGAGATAACCCATGTCTTTATTTTGCTACTGTTTTGTTGTGTCTTGGAAGTTGTTACTACTGTAGCAACCTCTCCTTATCTTTATTTTATTGCATTGTTGTGCCAAGTGAAGTCTCTAATAGAAGGTTGATAGTAGATTTGGATTTCTGCGCAGAAACATATTTCTATCTGTCATGAATCTGGGTATGATTCTCTGTAGGTAACTCAGAAAAATCTGCCAATTTACGTGCGTGTTCCTCAGATATGTACGCAACTTTCATTAGTTTTGAGTTTTCTGATTTGAGCAACGGAAGTACCTTTTAAAAATTCGTGTTTATCGGCTGTTCTGTTTTGACAGATTCTGTCTCTGTTTTTGCATTGTCTCTTGTGGACTTTAAGTGAGGCTTTCTAGACGTGGAGAGCTGTAGCTAATGTTTTATTGAGTTCTTGCAATGTGTCACTACAGGACTAAAGTGGATTAAAGTTTTTTGAGTACTAACCCCTCTAATGAAGTTTATGAGAAGTTTGGTGTGATGGAAGTTTTCAAGGGTCAAGAGAGGATGATGATATATGATCAAGAAGAGTGAAAAGTCTAAGCTTGGGGATGCCCCCGTGGTTCATCCCTGCATATTTCAAGAAGACTCAAGCGTCTAAGCTTGGGGATGCCCAAGGCATCCCCTTCTTCATCAACTTATCAGGTTTCTTCTATTGAAACTATATTTTTATTCAGTCACATCATATGTGCTTTTACTTGGAGCGTCTGTGTGTTTTTATTTTTGTTTATGTTTGAATAAATTCGGATCCTAGCAATCCTTGTGTGGGAGAGAGACACGCTCCGCTTTTTCATATGAACACTGGTGTTCTTAGATTTATTTTAATGTTCATGGCGGAGTTGAAAGCCGTTGCACTTATTGATATTTGGTTGGAAACAGAAAATGCCTCATATTGTCTTGGATAGTTTGACACTTGGCAATTGTTTTGATCTCTCAAGTAGATCATGATTAAGCTCTTGCATCATGTAGTTTAAACCTACTAGTGGAGAAATACCGTAGAGCTTGTTGAAATTGGTTTGCATGATTGGTCTCTCTAAAGGTCTAGATATTTTCTGGTAAAAGTGTTTGAGAAACAAGGAAGACAGTGTAGAGTTTTATAATTCTTGCAATATGTTCTTATGTAAGTTTTGTTGTACCGGTTCATACTTGTGTTTGCTTCAAACAACCTTGCTAGCCAAAGCCTTGTACTGAGAGGAAATGCTTCTCGTGCATCCAAAACCTTGAGCCAAAACCTATGCCATTCGTGTCCACCATATCTACCTACTATGTGGTATTTCCTGCCATTCCAAGTAAATACTTCATGTGCTAACTTTAAACAATTCAAAAGCTATTATCTCTTATTTGTGTCAATGTTTTATAGCTCATGAGGAAGTATGTGGCGTTTTATCTTTCGATCTTGTCATTTACTTCAGACAGACTTTCACCAATGGACTAGTGGTTCATCCGCTTATCTAATAATTTTGCAAAAAGAGCTGGCAATGGGGTTCCCAGCCCCAATTAATTAACTTTCATTAATAATTCTCTTCACATGTTTTGCTCGATTCATCAGTAAGCAACTTAATTTTGCAAATAGACACTCCTCCATGGTATGAGATTGTTGGAAGGCACCCGAGGATTCGGTTAGCCATGGCTTGAGAAAGAAAAGGTTGGGAGGAGTGTCATCTAAAAAATAAAAATAAAAATAAAAACTAAACTAAAGTACATGTGTAAACAAAAGAGAAGAGGGATGATCTACCTTGCTGGTAGAGATAACGTCCTTCATGGGAGCCGCTCTTGAAAGTCTGGTTGACGAGGTAGTTAGAGTACCCGCTACCATTCGTTGACAACAACAAACACCTCTCAAAACTTTACTTTTATGCTCTCTATATGATTTCAAAACTTGAAAAGCTCTAGCACATGATTTAATCCCTGCTTCCCTCTGCGAAGGGCCTTTCTTTTACTTTATGTTGAGTCAGTTTACCTACTTCCTCCCATCTTAGAAGCAAACACTTGTGTCAACCGTGCATTGATTCTTACATACTTGCTTATTTGCATTCATCATATTACTTTGTGTTGACAATTATCCATGAGATATGCATGTTGAAAGTTGAAAGCAACTGCTGAAACTTAAATCTTCCTCTCGTGTTGCTTCAATGCCTTTACTTTGAATTTATTGCTTTATGAGTTAACTCTTATGCAAGACTTTTGATGCTTGTCTTGAAAGTACTATTCATGAAAAGTTTTGCTAGATGTTATCTATTTGTTAGCAACTATAGATCATTGCCTTGAGTCACTGAATTCATCTCATATGCTTTATAATAGTATGATCAAGATTATGTAAGTAGCATGTCACTACAGAAATTATTCTTTTTATCGTTTACCTACTCGAGGGCGAGCAGGAACTAAGCTTGGGGATGCTTGATACGTCTCCAACGTATCTATAATTTCGATGTTCCATGCTTGTTTTATGACAATACTTACATGTTTTGCTTGCACTTTATAATGTTTTTATGCATTTTCCGGAACTAACCTATTAACAAGATGCCGAAGGGCCAGTTGCTGTTTTCTGTTGTTTTTGGTTCCAGAAAGGCTGTTCGGGCAATATTCTCGGAATTCGACGAAACGAAGACCCAGTATCTTATTTTTCCCGGAAGACCCCAGAACACCGAAGGAGAGTCGGAGGCGGGCCAGAGGGCCACCACACAATAAGGCGGCGCGGCCCCAGGCCTGGCCGCGCCGGCCTACTGTGTGGGACCCCCAGGCACCCTCCTGCGCCGCCTCTTCGCCTACAAGACCCCTTTCGACCTAAAAACGCGATACCAATTAACGAAACTCCAGAAAGACTCCAGGGGCGCCACCACCATCGCGAAACTCCAATTCGGGGGACAGAATCTCTGTTCCGGCACGCCGCCGGGACGGGGAAGTGCCCCCGGAAGCCATCTCCATCGACGCCACCGCCTCTATCATGCTCCGTGAGTAGTTCCCCCATGGACTACGGGTTCTAGCTGTAGCTAGTTGGTATTATCTCCCCCATGTACTTCAATACTATGATCTCATGAGCTGCCTTACATGATTGATATTCATCTGATGTAATCGGTGTTGTGTTTGTTGGGATCCGATGGATTGTTACATTATGATTAGTCTATCTATAAAGTTTGTGAAGTTATTGTTGCTGCAATCTTGCTATGCTTAATGCTTGTCACTAGGGCCCGAGTGGCATGATCTTAGATTTAAGCTCTATACTTATTGCCTAGATTGTATCTACAAGTTGTATGCACATGTCTATGTCCGGAACCAAAGGCCCCAAAGTGACAGAAATTGGGACAACTGGAGGGGAAGGCTTAGATATGAGGATCACATGTTCTCACGGAGTGTTAATGCTTTGCTCTGGTGCTCTATTAAAAGGAGTACCTTAATATGCAGTAGATTCCCTAGAGGCCCGTCTGCCACCGGCTGGTAGGACAAAAGATGTTGTACAAGTTTCTCATTGCGAGCACGTATGACTATATATGGGAAACATGCCTACATGATTAATAGACTTGATGTTCTGTCTTAATGCTATTTCAATCCTATCAATTGCCCAACTGTAATTTGTTCACCCAACACTTGTTATTGGAGAGTTACCACTAGTGTAGATAGCTGGGAACCCCGGTCCATCTTTCATCATCATATACTCATTCTACATGACATTGGAAGTAGTATCAACTATTTTCCGGTGCCATTGCTCTCATATTACCGCTCATCGCTGTCGTGTTACTTGTTACTACTGCTCTCATATTACTTGCTGCTTTCACATCACCCCTGTTACTAGTGCTTTTCCAGGTGCAGCTGAATTGACAACTCAGTTGTTAAGGCTTATAAGTATTCTTTACCTCCCCTTGTGCCGAATCAATAAATTTGGGTTTTACTTCCCTCGAAGACTGTTGCGATCCCCTATACTTGTGGGTTATCAACCCCCGTTGGTATATCGATTCATGAGGGATAGCAGGATCTCGAAGTTAAGGCTGTGGTTAGATTTATCTTAATTACTTTCTTGTATTTGCGGATGCTTGCAAGGGGTTTAATCACAAGTAGGAAGGGCGGTGCATTAGCATAGGTTCACCCACACAACACTTATCAAAACAATGAAGATTAATCAACTATATGAAGCGAAAGCACTAGACTAAATTCCCGTGTGTCGTCAAGAACGTTTGGTCATCATAAGTAAACAAACCGGCTTGTCCTTTGTGCTAAAAAGGATTGGACCACTTGCTGCAATTATTATTCTCGCATTTTACTTACTTGTATTTTATTTATCTGCTATATCAAAACCTCCCGAAAACTTGTCTGTGAGCATTTACAGTGAATCCTTCATCGAAACTGCTTGTCAACACCTTCTGCTCCTCGTTGGGTTCGACACTCTTATTTATCGAAAGTACTACGATACACCCCCTGTACTTGTGGGTCATCAGTGGACGTGGCCGGGGCGACGCACGCGGTCTTCATCGAGGATCCGTGGTGCGGGTCGGAGAGAAAGAGGGCACGAGAGGGCTGTCTGGGAGGGAGAGGGGAGCGTCGAGGAGGCGTCAACATTCCCTAGCATGGGGTGCATGCCTGGCAGAAAAGAGAGAGGGAGTTGTCTCCCCGCGGGTTCCCAAGAGAGAGAGACAAGAGAGGGAGCTAGGGTGCTAGAGGGGATAGGGAGTGGGATGCAGACGTGAGAGAGTGGTGCAGGGGCAGGGAGATGGTGGGTTTGGCTGCATCTGGTTGGAGCCATGAGTTGCATGCACCTACACATGCACCGGGCATCTCCCTCTCTCCATTTTCTTCACCTTGCTCGTGGCATGAAATGCCATGCACACTAGTGCAAGATGAGTAGAAGGAGTGAGGCACATGAGAGGAAAAAGGAATATTGGAAAAAGAAAAGGAGAGAGAGAAGAAATAAAGGGGGTTAAGGGCATGGTCTACTTGACCATTTCTTGATTTGTGCATACTTTTAGATTTTTGGCAAGACCGCCCTCATGTGATAAAGGTCAAGGCAAAGATAGATATGTGATGGGGCTATTTGCACAAGGCTAGGGAATTTTTCAGAATAATATTTGGTTAAGAAATGAGAAAGAAAGATACAAAAACAAAATGACTAAAAAAGGATCTTAAAAGATCCCACTCAAGTACTAGGAGCATTTCAAGTCCTAGGGTTCAGTGAAATTTAAATTTCCACAAGACAATAAAAATAAGAGTTAAAACACTCCAATGATTTTAGGGCTTTAGGGTTGGTGCCCAAGTGAAAAATCTCACTCCAAAGAAGAGTTAAAACACTCCAAAGAGGTTTGCACACACACAACATGGCAAGGCAAACAATCAGACAAGCATTAAATAAAAACAAGATAGAAATTTTTTTGTTGGTAGAATTTTTTTTTGGCCCTAAAATTTGCATATCAACATTAAACCTAGGTGTAAAAAGTTGGGTTGTTACAGCAGCCACGATCCAATTTCATGGCAATCTATTGAATATGATTCTCATCACCAAGCTGGCTGGCAAATGTTTTGCGTACCTGTGTATGGAGATTAGATGTCACTATAGGTAGCATATTGTTGAAAAGCAATGTGCATGAATCACAATATTGTGACGACTCCCTTCTCACTTATGTTTCCCCAAAAATTGATAAATTACTATTTTGTTTTCGAGTAGGTCATCGCCAACGAATACTACCAACTTGTGTCAGTCGAATATTGCCCAATCCAATGATGGAAGTAGTTCAATTGATGGAGTCATTGATTGGTCCCAGATTGAAAAAGCACATGCGAACGAAAATAGAAGAAACCTTGTGCTTGATGCTTGGAATTAATGATAAATATGGACATCGACGAGCTATGGCTGGAGAAGCTATCGAAGACTCCATTGCAAATATTAATGTTTGTATGGATGATATTGATGTTGATTTACTTGTTGATGCCGCTTTCCCCGTGCCTGACTATATGCCTAAAGAGACTCACTTTTGGTATGACAAAAAACATCCTGTGATAGAGGAAGGTTCCATGTTTCCTTCGATGGAAGAGTTCAGGATGCTTTTGAGAACATTTGCTATTAGAGGCAAGTTTAACATTCAGATACATGATAGTGACACTACTCGATTTATAAGCCATTGTAAAGAAAAAATATGTCATTGGAGGATAACAACTAAGACAATAGAAGATGGAAAACGGTCAGGGTAATAACTCATCTAGTAACAACCTTTGATGTTGTATGTTGCAATTGTTTTATAAAGTTATATGCAACTAACATTTGATATTGTGTTCTCATGCAGGTTAACAAAATAGTAACGTCTCATAACTGTTCATCAACAACTGAAGTGATCTCTAGCATGGCAGACCAAGCATCGGTGGTAGAAAAGTTAATTAGCATACTTAGGACTGAACCAAATATCGGCGCTAGTGAGATTCAAAAAGGTTAAAAACCGAATCTTTACTATTAGTTTCCTAGTAGTGGTGTCCGTACGTTAAAAGACCAATCGTACGTAAAAAAAACCAGGTAATGGCCGTATGTCCCGCGCGATAGGAAAAACTGGCCACGCACCAAGGAAAACGGTTCACAAAAAATCAATAGCGCAAGAGAGAGTCGTTCCATCCCCTATAGATTTTTTTTAGCCGGCGGCGGCATGGATAGGAGCGCCGCTTCGGGTAGCCGACAGCTGCTTCCAAGTCGCATGGGTGCCGCCACACCAGGGGTGTCGGGCTGGCGGTCTCCCGCGGGATCGAGGGCTTCGGCTGGTGCGCGTTAGGGGGCCGCCAGAGAGGTTTGTCGATGTCCGTAGCGTCCGCCGCGGACGAGGCCATCTCCACCACGCCGCGTGGGAGCGCGTCTAGGTGCGTCCTGCTTCAGCTGCTCCTTCGTCACGTCCTGATTGTTCAAGCTGCGCCATGTCCTGGTATGGCAAATTTCTCCTCCCGCGCTCTGCTCCGACCCGTTGTGGCGCGCTGTGTTTCTAGAGTAGTTTGGCACTCCACCGCACATAACCTGCTCGACATAATGCCGCACATGAGCCATGTCACATCCGCTACTGAAATCCACCAGTGTGCTCGCCTGCTCCTCCTAGCTGTGTATTCCTCTCCTTCCCGAGTACCCCTCCTCTACAACCGGTGGTCCTCCACTGTTGGCTTCTTCATCCTCTATGTTGATATAACTGAAGATACCGAGCCTCAAGAGAAGAGATACATCTTATAGGCAACTATCGACTATGCATATGCATGTGAGCGCTGGTCTCTTACTGATATAGTAGAGATAATGTTCAGTACGAAAAAGAACAAGAAAAAATAATTCTCCTACAACACGCTCAAAAGCAGCTCAAAATTTTTAGGCCACATGTGTTCTCTAAAGTGTAAAATGATGGTTTCAGTAGCAACCAACATTCATCTATGCTCCTATGTGCTATTTTTTACAGGCCATGGTTTCTCTGAAGCTTTTGGCAGGGTCGGAGACCATGATTGTGCTCAATATGAACAACAATTTGCTACCATAACGATGACAGGAACACATGGCAATGAGATGCTTCATCTTACGCCGCACACCATACCCACCAGCAACCATCGCACAATGCGCAACATCGAGGATTGGCTCTTCGATGTGGTGGAACTGGGGATGCATTCAGTTTGAGAAACGATCGTCCGTTGAGGCGAAAGGGACACATGAAAAAAATACTGGGAATGCATTCTGTAGAAAATGTAATCCGTGGAGGCAGAGGCAACACATGAGAGTAGAAATAGAGCGAGGTGTTTTCATAGGAAGAGCAAACTTGATATTTGTGTGCATTTTCTGTTTACACGGAAGATGTGCATGGGCGAGGATTTTTTAATGACTCGTGGCAACACACGAGCATTCAACTAGTACATAGTTACTAATGGATATTAGACTGTTTGGAGGGCCAAAGAAAAGGCCATGAAAAAATTATATGGTTCATTGCAACCGAGCTTTCAGAATCTCTGGAACTTCAAAGCTAAGATTGAGAAGATATCTTCTGGTAGCATTGTAGAGGTTGATGTGAGGAGTAAAGGAGGTAAAGTGTATTTCTGCAGATTTTTTATGGCACTCAAGCCATGCATTGACGACTTTTTGAACGAATGTAGACCATATGTTAGTATAGACTCCACCTTTATGAACGGAAAGTGGAATGGATAGTTAGCTAGATGTACAACACTAGATGGACATAACTGGATGATTCCTTTGACATATGGATTCTTTGCTTCAGAGACATAGGATAATTGGACTTGGTTTATGCAACAATTGCATAAGGTAACAAGACATCTTCAAAACGTAGCTATCTGTACAGATGCATGCAAAGGATTACAAAATGCAGTTAAAAAAGTTTTCCCTCGAGCTGAGCAAAGGGAATGCTTTAGGCATCTAATGGAAAACTTCAAAAAAAAGTTTCATGGCGACCTTTTTGGTCGGATGTGGCCAGCTGCCAAGGCTTATCGTCTAGAAACGTTTAACCACCATATGGCCAAGGTATTTGAAGCTAAACCTGATGTCGCTACCTAGTTAACTACTTATCATAACTTGAAGTGGATGAGATGTGACTTCAACACGGAAATAAAATGTGATCACATTCACAATAATCTAGCTGAGAGCTTCAATAGCTGGATCAGAAGAAGAATGAAGGACCTTCCCCCAAATGAGCTAGCAGATTCACTAAGAGAGAAAATCATGAAGCTTTTTCATAGGCGAAGAGAGGTTGGGAAAATGATCGGTGGAATTATACTACCTGCTATCATTCAACATATAAATAATAGGACTAGAGAACTTGATCATTTCGATGTTGGAAGATCAACATGAGAAAGTTGTGAGGTTAAGGACACCAATTTTTTTTTCTTAGGCATGTTGTGAAGATAGTGAGTCAGCGAGTGCACTTGCCTAGAATGGCAGCACACCGGGAAGCCTTGCGTTCATGGACTTGCATTCCTTATAGGGACGACAAATACAAACTTTCATCCATATGTGCATCCGTACTACTCGGTAACTATGTTTCGAGCAGCCTATGCTGGAGAGATTGATCCCATCACAGATGGCCTCAGGTTACTCTAGATTTTGAGATGGTGCCACCAATTTCAACCATAGGAAGAAAACTGAAAATCAAAGGTTGTCTTGAAGATGGTGGTAGTAGCAGTAAAGGGAAGAAAAGATAGATGAAAAAGGAAAAGAGTAGGAAGATGGCAACCAAGAGAAGGCACAACACAATAAATGAAAAGGAAATGCAAAAGAGAAAAAGAGATTTGGCACCACAAACAGATGCAAAAAATGTGGAGGGTTGAGGCATAGGAAAACAACATGTCCACAAAATGAACCTAGAGAAAGGTAACATTTGTATTGTTCTATTAATATCACATTTGCATTAATCTCTCTTCCTAATGTCTTATATATGTTTTGAAACAGAAAGAAAAGGGCAAAAAAGGTTAATAAAGGTGATGACCAACTTCCTATAGAGGTGATTGATTAAGTGATTTTTCAGCTGATGCTGGGATGCCGAAAAGAATTACAATAACAATCCCTCATAGCCTTCAAGACAACCCCGGGGTTATTACACAGAGGTAATCCTTCTGCTTGCTTTCATATGCACAAAATCACGGGGAAGAAACTATTTTCTAACCTAATGTTTAATTGTAGGAGACTTGTTATAGCCATAGCTGGAGATGGTACATCGCCGCTGCCTGTGACAACTACTTCATCTCCAGTGACACCTAGTTTTGATGTGCCTTCAAGTTCAAGTGTCTGCAAGAAAAAATTAACCCCAAGGAGGAGGAAACAGTGATTTTAATGCACCGAGACTCTATTTTCAGTTCTTAGATAGATGTGTTGCCTTTTCTAATTTGTTGAATAATATGCACACCGAATTTATTACTGTGACTGTTCTAAACTCTGAATTATCTGTTGAATAATATGCACACATATTGTTGGTGATGACTTGGTGATCTTCATGTGATGAATGATATCAATTTCAAGTAATCTGACAGATTTTGTGATATATGGATGGATGTTGTAAATTGCGCAAGCTACACTGGGCATTAGTCTTGAAATTCAGAAATCTGGTCATATACAGTAAATATTGAGAAATCTGAACTCATCCACTGGACTTGCTATCTTAAAAATTCAGATGGTAAATAAGCAAGAGAGAAATTTGGAACACTTGACACTAATTCATTATGCTAGCTAAAAGGATGTGATTGATTAATGGAAACAGATTATGCTAGCTGCTCAAGAAACAAATATGGTTACTCAATTTCTTTTCCTAGAGGAAACAAATCATGTAGTGGTTGTGAAAGTAGCAGAACTTGTATTGCATAAACTACAAAATAATAGTCGATGCTTCAGGCTAGAATAACAACTGCAAAAATGATCCTGGACCCAACCAATTACCTAGCCACGGCATGGACGACGTGGAGGAGACTCCATGCAGATCACGATCCCCTTATTGGTCGCCACATCCCTCCGTCCTGCTACTGTACGGGCGCCGCCGTCGTCTCCGCAGCAACCTAGACGTCATCCCTACCACAGGTACCTTCCTGGCAGATCAAGTCGGGGTGTGGGGTGGTTGCGGTGGGAATCGCTACCGGCTCAGCTCGACCAGACGAGGTCTGCGCTGCCGGTTTCCTCCGTCTTACAGCTGCTGCAGCTTGGGGAGTGGCTGGAGTTGGGAACAATTGCTTGCTCATCTTGCAAGGTGGTTGATGGATTCGGTAATGTATGTATTTTGGAGTAAAAAGAAGTTGCTAGATCTGTAAAGGAAGCGAAGTGATATGGCAAATTATAAAGGAATGAATGTAATGTGTGGCAAATAGTAAAAGAGAAAGTAATGTGTGGGCAAATTATAAAGATCCAATGTATGTGTTGCAAATTATAAAATAGGGGCGCCGGTGGAGACTGGATATGCTAGAGAGAGAGGCTCGCCGCCCCCGCTGCCCGCTGCCCGCTGTTCCTCGGCTCGGTCCGGTCGCCCCTGGGAGCCTCCGTAGATCCGCGCGCATCGCTGGCCGCAGCCGCAGCCATAGCCATAGCCATTCGCCACCACCAGCGCCGCAACTTTCCTTACCACCCGGCGGAACCAAGCTCGGAGGACAACCCGACCCAACCCTAACCCTAGCCCGAGGGCTCCTCGCCGGCGTCCGCGATGGAGATGGTGGAGTCCGATTCGGGGCCGGAGCTTTCCGCAGAGGAGGAGATGGCGCTGATCCGGGACAGCACCGTCGCTGCGGAGGCCCACGCCAAGGAGGGCGACATCTTCTTCCTCGTCACAAACAGGTCCGCTTCCTTCTCATATTTATCCATCTGGTTTCTTGCTGCTGTTATTTGGGTGGACCGAGTTATAGGTTGGGTTACAACTACGATTTGGAGGTATAGTTGTTAGGGACTCAGAGCTGGATTTGGTGAAGAAATTGCCTTTTGATCTGCCTTTGTCTAGCATAGTTTAGCTGTTGGTGAGATCCCTTATATAACATAAGAGATTATATCCTTGGTGAAGGATAGGTAAATTATGACAACTTTCATTCCTATACACATCAAACCATCTGTTTCAGACTACATATTTCTGTATACAGATTTACATAACATGCACATCTCATGTTTGACTCATCCTTGCCCTGCCACTTCATTTTTCTACTCTCCATTTCTATCTTTCTTACACACACATGTTTATTTATCATTAACTCAAATAGGTGGTGGCAAAGTTGGATTGATTACGTCATTCAAGATTCGGCTGGTGTAACAAGTAATGGTTCTCATCAACATGAGTTTGGTTCAAATGCTCCAACAAGGCCAGGACCTATTGACAATTTAGATTTGTTGGATGACGTGGCATCTGAAGTCTCCAGTATGGATATTGAGCTACATGATACCTTGGTTGAAGGCCGTGATTATATATTGCTCCCTCAACAAGTCTGGGAAAAGCTGCATGGTTGGTATGTCACATTTATTCTGAACGTGGAATCTGATTCCCCAAACCTTATGTTCTCCATATAAAATCATTTTGTTTATTGTCAATATGCATTTAATTACGCGTCATCTTCTTTTCTTGTGGTTGCTACACAACTTCTAGCTGTCTGAAAACATGGACCTATCTTCGTTCTTGTGCCACCTTACTTGACTTTAGGGACAGATTGTCCATCAGGGTGTTTATTATACTAGTCCATATACCTGTGTATACTAAATTCATTCACTTTCTTTGACATGCTTGGTCATTGTGTTACAAAGCCTATAGAACAATTATTTTGGCAGCAACATATTTCGTAGCATCTGTTGCTGGTAAACAAAGATGCTGAACACAATACACAAAGAGAAGTCTGTGCTACTAAACTACTTACTATTCACTAGTGAAGAAGTTGTATCGCTAGAAGAATGTTGAGTGTGGTGGAAGACCAACACTACCAAGAAAGGAATTCACTTTGCTTAACTTATTTTTTATTATTTTCAAAATCCGTTTACAGGTATGGTGGAGGACCAACACTACCAAGAAAGGCAATCAATACTGGCTTCTCTCAAACTGATCTAGCCATAGAAGTTTATCCTCTACGTCTGCAGTTAATTCTGATGCCAAAAGGAGAACAAGCTGTAATAAGGATAAGCAAGAAGGTGTGCTCTTACATCTTCGTCCATCCTTTTTATGAAAACATTTCAGTAGAATTCATGTAATGGCACTATTTGTTGCAAAACTACTCTAGACCCCCCCCGGAGAATTAATGGAAAAACTGAATATATATGTAATTTTAACATGCAGGATACAGTTGATGAACTCTATAAGAAGGCATGTGAGGTTTTTGACCTGGTACCAGATGAGGTAGAGCTGTTGTATTTTAATGTCTACGGCTATGGGTTTTACTGCATTTATAAGTTCTGCTTACTCATTATTGCTATTATTGGCAGGTGTACATTTGGGACTACTATGGTCGAACAAAGCATGCTCTGATGGATAACTTGGAGAAAACTCTTGAGGATGCCAACATTCAGATGGATCAAGATGTGAGAACTGGGCTTTACATCACTGTTGGTAGTCATGAGCTTTTTTAAAAATATTTTTGACTTGTGCTTGTCACTTTCTGTTTAGTGATGGTGGCACTAAATTTTGGTGCAATTATGTCAGCACATTTTCATAGTAAATGATCCTAACAATGAACTGTATCTTATTATGGCAGATTCTAGTTGAAGTTACTGCTAATGCAAATGGTAGTCTGGATGGTGGGTGCATGAGTTTGATCCAAGAAAACGATTATTTTGAACGTGGGTCAACTTCTTTGACGACAGATGCTTCAAAATCAGGATTCTCAAATGAGAATTTTGCATCAATCAGTTATGGTTCCAGAAGCTACAGCTCTAGTCTCCCTCAAAGCCAGCACCTGCGATCTTCCAACGGTGACTTGGATACTTTGCCTGGTACTGTTGGTGTGACCACCAGGGGGTTTCCGTCAGGTCTTACCGGGCTACTTAACTTAGGAAACACATGTTTCATGAACAGTGCTGTACAATGTCTTGTGCACACACCAGAGTTTGCTAGATATTTTCGTGAAGATTACCACTGTGAAATTAATTGGCACAATCCGCTGGGTATGGTGGTAAGTACTCTTTCTAGCATGGCCTGAAATCTTGATGCTTTAATTAGCCCTTATCTGGTATGACTTGTTGATCATTGAGTATAACTTGTTGATTATTACCCGTAAAAAAACTTGTTGATTATGATAATATATTGGTAAGAAGTACTTGTATAGTGATATGCAACAACCATGAAAGTTGTCAGAGACTTAATTTGCTACAGAAGTAAAATTTACATTTAATTTAACTTGAATCTTCGTGTGTGTTGCATACTTTCGTAGTCTTACTGCTATCATTTTGACTATGCTATCTTCTTTGAGATTCATAGTACTCTTCATTAATAAAGTTTTCTGCTAGTTTTTCTTTAATATGGAAAAATCTGTGTGTTTTCTATATAATCGTGCATCTGGCAGATTGTGCTCTTTCTCTTGTTATAGCAGCTTCTGTCTGGTTCCTGTCTCTCCTCATCTATTTATATTCCTACTTAAAAAGATTGCAGTTGGTGGTGAGTTCACTCTTATTCCTCCACTAGTACTCGCCTGTGGACCAATAAACCTTGTAAAAGTACAAATAAATAAATGCATTCCTACCTTCCAAGATATATATAAATAAACAAATGCACTTTGTACTCACATATGGGACCTAATACAAATGAACAAATGCACTACTATTTTTTAACTTAGACCAACACTCCTGTAAAAGATACGAACAAACAAATACGTGAATGAGACTCCCAACTCAAAACCATGCTCTAGTTTTAGTTTAAGGAAGAAACAAATTCTTATTCTAGTGCAATGATAGACCTCATCCTACCCAATCAATGACATCATGCAGTCCTCTTCCTAATGTCTATCCTCCTGCATTAGAAAATTCAAAATTTTGTCCCACTTCAAATCCTGGAAAGCATTGTTTTAAAGGCGCTAAGGCGTCCTAAGAGTCGGATGCTTTGGATGCCTAGGCACCTAAGGCGGGCGTTTTTCTATGGCGGAGGGGGAGCGCTTGGACGCCTAAGCGTTGCTTAGGGCTTAGGTGGCGCCTTTAAAACAATGCTGGAAAGGCCATTCCATGGTCACTTCAGGTTCTCCAACGTCTCGCCAAAGCGATGCCTGTAAAACCATGCTGGAAAGGCCATTCCATGGTCACTTCAGGTTCTCCAACGTCTCTCCGCACCAATCTCTCCTTGTCTTTTGAATTTTCTAATGCAACGTCTTCAGGTTGCTCTCTTGTTAAGCTGTGAACCGCGCAATTGTTGCAGGACACCAACCTCTTTCCACGATCTCAACCATTGACTCAACTCTTCCTTTTTGTGGTTTTGTAGCAATGGACATGCATTGCGTTTGAAATCAAAATTGCTGTAATTTTCTTTGCAGGAGAGAAAAAAAATTCTCATGTTTATTTCTTTTTGGCATCACATACCAGATTGATTGCACATTACAGTTGGTAGCGATAGGTACTTTTATGGGAACACCCTGAAGTTCTAATACAGCAACGTTGCCAGCTCATACAAAAATAACTTGGCTATTATATAATCTTTTTTCCGGTCTCATGATCATTTGCATCTATGTGCCATATTAATTGTACTGAGATCTGATGGTAGTCTTGTAGGGTGAACTTGCATTAGCTTTTGGAGAGCTACTGAGAAAACTTTGGGCTCCTAGCCGTACCCCAGTTTCTCCACGACCATTTAAAACAAAGCTTTCGCGGTTTGCACCTCAGTTCAGTGGATACAACCAACACGATTCACAGGTTTGATTCTTTCGTTGGACATCCCTTATTTGTAAGCAGTTTTCTTTAATCTGCACCTCATGGAATTCTTCCAGGAGCTATTGGCATTCCTCCTGGATGGACTGCATGAAGACTTGAACCGTGTGAAACATAGACCTTACTTAAAATCCAAAGATGCTGATGGACGATCAGATGAAGAGGTTGCTGATGAGTATTGGGCAAATCATATTGCCAGAAACGATTCTATCATAGTTGATGTATGCCAGGTAAGTTGCAAACGGCGGAACCTGTATGAATCACTTACCTCAATGTTATAAGGAGTTGGTTCATTTCCTTCTGTTCATTTTTCGTTTCTTGCATTCGTTATGGATTTTTTGTACGTCTCTCAGTTTTAAGTGGTAATTGGGATGACCCCGTGCAGTGGTATTTTGCTAAACGTTGCCACTTAATTGCCAGGGACAGTACAAGTCAACTTTGGTCTGTCCAACCTGCGGAAAGGTTTCAGTGACATTTGATCCATTCATGTATCTTTCCTTACCCCTACAGTTCGCTTCAACGCGAAGCATAACCGTTGTGTTATTCACTTGTGATGGGAGTGCTCCACCAACACTATACACTGTAAGTGTACCCAAGCAAGGTAGGTGCAGAGATCTTATCCAAGCGCTCAGCAACGCATGCTCACTTAGAAAAGAAGAGAGACTTTTAATTGCGGAGGTTTGTTACAAATGCCCTGTTTGAGCAAGCATATTTTGCTGTGTTTTATCATGCAAGTAATTATATATTTTCCCCTGTATTGCATCTGCAGATACGAAATCACAGGGTCCATCTCATTCTTGAGGATCCAGTGCTTCAGCTTTCTACTATTAAAGATGATGATCACCTGGCAGTCTATAGGCTTCCAAAATTAGAAAAAAGGGCAAGTTATGTTCAATTTGTGCATCGCCGTGAAGACTTGTAAGACATACGTTACATTTGTATTCTGCTAGAGTGATAGCTATACTAATACAACATACACCATTACCATTTGCTGTTGACTTGCAATAGTGGGAAGCTCTTCTTGTGCATGAAGTTCTTATAATATTAGCTTTTCTTCTGTAGGGACCATGGCAACAATAGCAGCTTGACCTCTTGGAAATCATATGGTGTCCCTCTACTTGCACAAATATGTCGAAATGAAATTGTCACTGGTTCTGATATCCATGAAATGGCCCGTAAAATGCTTGTGCCCATGTTAAGAAATCAGGTATCACAACACTCGGCAGTTCAAAGTTCTCTTTCCACAAGAACACAGAGTTACCATACAGACAACAGCAAATTTCAGCTACAGTTGATTGATGATAGTAACACAGTAATTGAGCAAACAGATTATGGTATCAGGGTTCCGCAGTCCTCGCTCGCCACTGTGATTTTTGTCAACTGGTCCAAGTCAGATCTTAAAAAGTTGAACACTAATCATTTGGAGCACCTTCCAGAGGTGTTTAAGTATGCTCCTCCTGCCAAGAGAACCCGTGGTGAACCTCTCTCGCTCTATGCATGCTTGGATGCTTTCTTGAGAGAAGAACCACTTGTTCCTGAAGAAATGTGGTTAGTTTTCTGTTGTACTCCCTGAAAGATACACTTGTTGCTTCAAAATGGGTTGTTCACGCAAGTGTTGCTAAACGCTACTTAGCTGATATTCAGTTTCAGTTGACATGGGGCTATAATTATCTCAATAATTAGCTGGAGTGTCCACATTTCCATTTCAGCTGATATAACCTCATTCATTCGCTTATGATTTATTATTTCAATGGGTATCTTGCTTTGCAGAATATGAAATATCTAAATTGAGAAAAACCTGGAAATGTCAGTGCCCTCTTCGTTACAGAAAGTAGTCTCACTGTATGGTTGTTTTGTTTATGTATAATGTCAACTGGCCTTGAGAGCATTACTATGATTCCTTTGTTTCATTTCCTGAGCTTTTTTTAAAATCAATAGTTGCATTTTATAATAGGCACAGGCTAATTGTTCCTGTGTGCTGTCTAGAACCTTACTTTTACAATTTAGTTTAACAAAACTATGTTAATCTAATTAGGTACTGTCCAAGGTGCAAGGAGCAAAGGCAAGCTAGTAAAAAGCTCGATTTATGGAGACTACCAGAAGTTTTGGTTATTCATTTGAAGAGATTTTCATTTAGTAGGTCAACTAAGCATAAGCTAGAGACTTTTGTTAATTTCCCAATACATGGCTTGGATTTGACAAACTATATTGCTAACAAGATCTCTCAGCATCAAATATATGAGTTATATGCCGTTAGCAATCATTATGGCAGCATGGCGAGTGGGCATTATACTGCATACATAAAGGTTAATTTCTCAACTTCTAATACTTTTTCCTGCAATTGTTACTTGTTTGTCTGCCAAGCAGTAGTCATAGCTCTGTAGGAATTACAGTGTTATTGGTGTCTGTAACCTGTTGATACCATAATCATGTGGTATTTGTATTTTTTATGTTTTATCTTTAGCTGTAGTTTTAATTTTGCATTTCTTATTCCAGTTCTTTTTTCAATCTCACTATGGTATTTTTGAGATGCCGAAGCGCATATTTTCACGGTTCCATTTTTTCCTTTCGAATCTTAATTGTCAGATATTTGAAATCTTTTATGGAATTTTTGTTACCATGTGGTCTTCCATAATTCTGAGTGCCACTTATTGTGTTCTAGAGTTATTTTCCCATGTGTAAGGCTGTAGATAGAAATCTAATAGGGTGTTCTTTCTTGTGCAGCTCTTGGATGAGAACAGGTGGTACAATTTCGATGATAGCCATGTTTCTGCTATCAATGAGGAAGATGTGAAGTCCGGTGCAGCTTACGTGCTGTTTTATAGAAGAGTTAGAGAGCCAGACGAAGCAGCAAGCAATGGAACTCAGTCTTGCGTGAAACGGAACAACAGATCTAGCCAAAGATAGTGTGATCAATGCACAAATTCTTTCAGTTTTAGAAGAATTCAGGAAGAAACCCCTGCTTCTCTTCTTTTCATAGAATTGCAATGTTCCAGTGTGATACCGTTATTACTATTGATGGGAAAGGTAGGGTTTAAGACCATTTAGAAGTTATCAAATATAATTGCAAGGTAGTTCCAAAGCTGGATCAATACTGATGGGGGGATCATATGAAGACGTCAAATGGTTAACAAGCTGGATATTGCGGCTATACAGCCTGGAAGGAAGGTAGGGTTTCTAGTTCTGTCTAGAAGAGAAACGAAAAGGCGACGATCTGAGAGTACTGTTTTGCTTAATTTGACTCTTGAGTTTTGTTTCATTGTTAGATGTAGTTACTGTACACCTTAATGTTTCCATCATGAACGCTAGACGCCTAGACCAGAGGTGATGTAGTTTCACCTGTGTCATACTGACTGGTGAGGCTGTGCACAAATTCTGGAACCGTGACTGTCATGCCGATGTCAGTGCATTGCTCTTGATTTATGGTGAACCCATATCATTACAGCACATTGTAATTTGTGGTGTAGTGACGTTCCAGGTTCCAGATTGTAGAAATACATGGAACTGCTCAGACCTCATTCTGACTGGTGAGAGGCTGTATACAAATTCTGGAACTGTGACTGTCATGCCGACGTTGGACCGTTGGTGCACTGCTCTTGATATATGGTGAACCCATGTTATTACAGCAAAATTTTAGTTTGTGTAGTGCCGTTCCAGGTTCCAGATTGTAGAAATACATGGAACTGCTCAGACCTATAAAACCATGTGGCTGATAATCTTCAGGTTAGCTGTAATCGGGGATATTTTGACAACATTAACTTTTGCATGCGTGATGGGAAAAGAAGCCTTTTACCGGAATATAGTTTGTCTTAGATGGCTCTTAGCCGCACTTTCAACCACTGACCTTTCAGAACAAAACATATTTTAAAAAGTAAGAGATTTAGGAAATAACTTTATATTTTTTCGATAAAGGGAATATATTAATATCAAGAAGATACCAATTACACCCAGCCTCTGCAACAATGCACCACCCTAATGGCACTACGGATGCACACAGCCGAAAAAAGGAAAAGAAAACTAAGAAACAAAAGTCTCGCTACAGTATCTCGGGCCTAAGAACAGCAATACATCCACCACCATGACAACACCCGAATTACGGACTCTCCAAAAACGACGCCTTCAAGAAGGAAACAAGTGCTCAAACACCGTCATCGCTCGATCAAAGATCTTAGGTTTTCACCCCGAAGATAGTCCCCGCTCTCAAAACAATGCCTCCAACAAGGTCACCGCTAGGCACAACCAGGCTAAGGCCGAACTTGGGTTTTCACCCCGAAAGGTAGGACTCGCGCTTCACCCGTGTTGCCGCCCCACTTCCAAACCGCTGCCGTGAAGCCGGGACACCAAGCAAGCCCGTCAACGGCGCGGAGACTTGAACCTCCCTTAGCTAGTCCTCCCCTCCGGCCTTTAAGAAATTCTCTTCTTCCGACTTTCATCATGGATCCATAGTCACTTGATGTCAACACGGAAAAAGAGCTTCACGCCGCTCCCTCCGGAACCAAACGGTCGGAATAAACGCATGGGTGCGCACGACCGAATACCTCCGATCCGACAGAACTCCAGGCAAAGCGCTGTTACATTCGCCGGTGGAGCCTTCCGGAACTCAACCCTCCGGCCAGATCACGAGTCCAGGCCTCCAGTAGGTCCTCCTCTTCACGCAAGAGAGGCCCTAGGACCGCCGCCTTTATTCAGGTCGGACCCCCACGTCGGCGACCATCGCGGACTGGCTAACCCAACCCTCCACCGGCGACACCATCGCCGGCTTCCAAGCACCTCCATCGCTGACGCCCGCCACATGCCACCAGGTCGACGCCGTCACCGCCATCCAGGGCCGCCGCCCTTTGTGCCGTGATCCAAACCTTGAGGAGGAGCAGCACGAGATCCGCCCCCATCACCACCCGCCCGGCGAAGCCGAGGCGAGGAAGGAAGGAGAGGATCGCGCCGCCAGGATCCAGGGCCGCGCCGCCGCCCCCAAACCGCCTGCCCGGTGAGTCCGCGGCGAGGAACGGAGGAGAGAGCCGCGCCACCATGGTTCCATGGCCGCGCCGCTGCCCCCATCATCGCCTGCCCGGCGAGGCCGCGACGAAGACGTGATGAGGTAGCCGCGCCGCCATCAACCGCCGGGTTCCGAGATCATCCCCCCGGCGCGGTGGCGTGCCTCCTACCGCCGCCCCAGGGGACCGTGCGCGGATCCCCGCCGCCCCCATCACCGACCGCGCCAGGCTTCGCCGGCGGCAGCCTCAGGGGACGCCGAGGAGAGAGGAGGAGGCGGAAGGGAAGGCGGCGGCGGAGGGTTAGGGTTCCGCCCCGAGTCGCCCTGGAGGGGACGACCCGAGCGGTTTTCCTGAGTGTCGAAAGCTATGTTCACTAGATGACCCGTTGCGCTATCGCGCAAGTGCAAATGAAAGCGTATTAATATGCCAATGGATGCTGACATATAGGACGGTAATTTAATAAATAATTTATTTTGGTGCTTAAATCTATATTTTTGGTGATTGATCATGTCTTGAGTTGCTATATACGCATCAAATATGGCGTTTATTTCTTATCCCTATAAATTTTACAGAATTATACAGGATGTTTCATACCAAAATAGTTGTAAGACGATCTTTCATGTATTGGTCATTCAAATTTAATGCGTAGAGTATTCACGGTTCTATTAGATTCGCCTTCCATTTTTGCCATGAGATTTTGTTTTCCCATTTTCTGCGATTGTCCATTGATATTAAATATTTTACAATTTCTATAACTTGTCAGGTTTTACCGGAACCACATTGGTAAGGAACATATGCTATAAAACTAAATCATCAATCTATCACGTGGATGTCTGCACGTTGTGAAGTTTTGTCAGGAATAAACCGAAATAAGAAATGACTAAACCAAAATAAACAATAAATTTCTGTAGTCACAAAATCGTGCATCTTCCTCAAATCACGCAGGGAAATATTCGTTTGCAAGAGCACAAAACTCAACATTGATTCAAGATGGAAAACCGTGCATCTTCCTCAAATCACGCCTGGGATAAACAACCATGTCAAGATGTACCTGCCATTTTGATTCAAGATACATCCCACTGCCAAAACCAAAATCTCAGCCAAAAATTGACCCGTAGTCGTTAATTACAACTTCCACACAGGGGAAACTGTGACAAATAACTATTCTGCAAACAACATTTTTTACTACTGTGGTAAACCATATAAGATAATGCCTGAAACATCAGGAGATAGTTAAGTTTGTGCTAAATAAGAGAGAACTACAGTTTAGAGAATACCACATGCAAAAGCATGGAATCCCTTTTCTTTATAGAGCATGGAAGGGCATATACCATCTTGTTTATAGAAGGTCTGCCAGCAAAAATACTATCTAAAGATCAACAAGCAAAATCAAAAGGGACAGTACATATATGATAAGCTACCAAGTAAGATCATCTATCTTCTCTAACTGAACACCATTCCATCTAGCCTGGGTAGTGCACAAAAATCTGAAACTCGTACATTAGCAGCTTTGGGATAAAATTACAGAGGATATGGCCATATAATTCTGAAACTCATATCAGTTGATATCTTCTCTGAAATTTAACAACCTCACAAGTTCTGAACACTACAACTTGATTGACTACAAAATCCAGTCGATCTCGAGTGGAATCTCAAGCGCACGCCGCCCTGCGCAGGTGACAGTATCAGCTTGCCCAAGGCTGCAGGCAGCGCTGAAGCGGCCCGGCCGCGCGTCTGTCTCGTGTCCAAGGAGTACGTCCTGAGTCGCGTCTTCTCATCTATGGAACTAAAAAATGGAAACATCTAACAACCTTAGATGCATGCCACATATCAGCCATTTGATTTTGTGCTCAGGTTCCTTATATGTCAAATACACTGTAATAAATACAGTCAGGTAACTTTTGCTGAAGAAATATCACTTCATGCACAACTTAGGTATGAACTGTAATATATATAACACTGACAGATATACGTACTTTCGAAACACTGTCATATCAGTATTTTTCCTTGAGAACACCTAATGTAGCATGAGGACCTGAAACGTAAGTGAGTGAGCACAACAAGCAGGTCTTATTACACACAAAATATGAAAGTTAATAATTCTGCCAGGACATTCAATCAAGGTCGTGCCGTAGTACAATCATGTGAATTTGAGGTCGTGCCTGCATCTTAAAATTCTGAAGGGTTAATTCATGATCACACACAAATTGTTCACTGAACCTAACATGGAAGAGTAACAACCATGTGTCGGCAGGTTGTTCAATGAACCTACAATGGAAGAGTAAGAACCCTATGTCAGCTAGATTAAATCTGCAGTACATATCGCATTAAAGTTATGATAATATCTATGACTTTATGCCAAAAAGAGGGAGGCTGGGGTCAAGGGGAAAAGTGAGGGCCCAACTAGGACAAAATGCACCGGTTGACGTAGGATTGATGGTTCATGAAAATATTAGGGTAACAAAATGCACTGGAACCTAACAAGATAACAAAGATTATGTCTGAAATACATCTAACTATTCAAGGTAAAGAGCGGTAAACATATATTTGTAACACTGTAATTTTCTCCCTCTTGGAAGATCACAAGAAGAATTGTGAAATACACCAAAATTCACGCACAGAAAGCGACGACACAAAAGCTACAGAACAGATACGAATTCAGTCATGACGTGAGATCCCCTTACACCATATGAGAGTCATCCAGTTGACAACCATGTGTTGAATAGTCAAGAAGAGGTAGCAGCTTCTTATGCTTTTATTCTGTAAAGAACAATACCTGAGAGGAACGTAAATATTAACAACCCAAACTTCCATAAGAGTGAAAAGTGGAGAGGTTATAAATTTAGAAACATCGCAACCCCACCTTTTTCGCAGCACACCGCCAAGCAGTATGTTACTACACCTCACATATCAGAAAGTAAATCAGCATTATAAACTCTAACCCTCCACATTTCCATTAGTTAAGTATGACTAAAAGCATAACGAGCATAGTGCAGATTCTTTCAAAAAGAGATGTAATAAAATATATTAATGCCTATGCAAGCAATCCTACAAAAACTACCGAATTAAAATAAGAAATCTAAACATGTACAATGTCTTTATCTTGTAAAGTAGACCATCAAGCTAATACCCTACTTGGCTGTAAAGTAAGCAACTCCCACCTAATTTGAGGGCTGCTACCCAACTCGCTTCGGACCCGCTCCACGAACCGCAGAAAAACCAAGAACAAGTCTCAAATTCATTGCTCACCTGCAGATAGGTTGGAGACGGTGAGGTCGCTGGCACGGACACTTCCAACCCCCGCCGTCGCTCAGGCGGGCACTCCCTGCCGCCGCCGCCATCGCTCGGGAGCACCTGTGGACTGCATGTTGTTGTCGATGTAGGATTGTTTGGTTCCATCGTCGTCTCCCGCTCCCTTCCTCCTTGTGCCATATACAAAGCAGCCAAACGACCTCTCTGGCTACCACTGGCAGTCATGGCTACCTCCAACCATTAGAGCCCCAACATCCCCTCCTTGATATCCTCCTTCTCTTCTTCCTCAGACATGAACACATTGTGTTAAGAAATAACATCAATTAAAAATCAGAGTGTTGGAGGAAGAGAGAAGATGAGGAGGGGGCTGAGGTTTGGGATAAGATTACGTTGCAGAAACGGCCGGCGAGCAGCACGCTGGACACGGATGGCCACACCCCTGAGCCGGCCGACCGGCTCCTCAATCTCCGGGACGGCGCCCGAACCCGTGGACGGTGGCAGCTGCGCAAGGGAGGAGCGGCGGCTGCGCGAGGGAGGAGCGGCGGCGGAAGCTGGCGAGGGCGGAGTAGTCGTCGCTCCCAACCCTTCAGGCCCTCCCCTTCTGCTGCACCAATCTCCCAAGTATATTTGTTTGCAGATATAACAATGATATTATTTTTTCAGGAGAAAGGAGAAAGGAAGCAGAGCACATAGCACATTTCTGGTGGCATGGTAAATATAGCAGGAAAATAACCATATTTACCAGTTTGTGAATGATCTCAATATATTAATAGAAGAAGATAAAATAGCTCATTCCGGAGGTTACAATCACACACACATGTTAAAATCTCAACTTATACGCCCTATTTCCGGTAGGCTGCGATAAAGACCAGAGTACGACGAAAAAGATCTGTGGGGCTGTGATCCCAGCCAGGTCAAGGGGCTTACAATTAGATGTGCCATGGTTTGTAAATACTTTTGACGAATAACCTCGCTACATACTCTTCTGCAAAAAATACAAGTAGAACTTAAAACACACATCTTTGAAATAATACAACAAATTTAGGAACCAACAAAACAAATGAATGGCTCAAAGACAAATAACATAATGCAATCGGTGTTGCTCCAAACTCGGACTCGGACAAGACGGGCAGTGGAGAGCAAGGGGTGCAGCATTTGTCTAAAGATAGTACTGGTGCATTATACATAGTAACCAAAATTCATGTTCTACTTTGGTAGTCCCTTAGGCACACTAAAGGATAGTATGCCAAAATGTAACAATACAGTAATAATTCCGAAAATTCAGGAGAAGTGGTAGCAAGATGGGTTTTCATTTGTTGGTGCCTTTAACGGCTGCATTTTCTATTTCATCTGCATGCCAAACATGGTGTGATTAACATCTAACTTCAATGGTTTACATATTACATGGAAGTTAACAAAATATACTAAAACAAACAATTTATATAAGTTGAGTAGAACCTTCAGCTAGTGCTGGTCTTTGATGTCTTGCTTAGCAAGTGCCCATATCAGTTCAGGGTCAATTTTAGACTGTCAACAAGTGACAAAGTCTGAAGGTGATGCTTCTGGCCTACAAGCATGCTCAAATCCTCAAGTCTTGTGCTCTTTTCGAATATTGGCCCACTCTGTATTTGCTATAAGTACCTGAAACAGAATATGTGCAACCTCTTCAAATCTATTTCGAAAGATACAAAACCAGATCAGCTAAAGCTTCTACAACACAGATTAATTGTAATACAGTGGATTATCATCAATAGCACAAAATAATACCTCAAAATCTCTACATGATAGGCAACTGGAAGTTAACATATGTATAAGTATTGATTAAATCTACCTCTGCGATAGTGTTTTCTGTTTCTGGCTCGTCCTCCATCGAACTGAGCGACTCAGTGACCTGAAAAATTAGAAAGAGCAGGATTAAAGAAACTGCATTCGTACCACATTTAGTGACCTGGTGGACAAGAACGTAAATATTTGTAGTATATCTTCAAGACTATTTGGATTTGGTTGTACTAATGAATTTTGCTAATTTAAAACATATGCCACATATGGTGAGCATCCGACGCCACGGATAACCAAACATATAACTCCAGACTAAGTAAAAGTCCTGATAACACCAACTGGCCGTTTTAAGTTAACAAACTACTATATCACAACCTGGAAATGAACTGGGCCGTTTATAGAAGAGGCTAAAAACGCAAAACAAGTGTAGTAACTCAAGTAGATCAGTAAGGGAAATAACGAAACTATGTTCATCCTACAATAACTTTTCAGGTGTTGTTTCTATAATTCAGTGTTGACAAACCAATTCATTTGACTCACATGCTCAGCTGGTGTTTTAAATAAAACTGACTGAGAATGCAATATCTAAGCCACACGAGCATTGCTGGTTTAACATAAAGTGGGACCTAAACTGGCCCAACAGGCGCATGGCAGCAATTTCTGGAACACTGCTTGAGCATTGTATACACACTAAAAATAGCAGTCTAAATACAAGTAAAATCATAGCATTATATTTTAGCAAAGTAGCAGCACCTATCAACATTTATCTCTTCTCAAAACTAAATCAATATCAGAGCAGTTTTCCAAATTCTTAATGATTTTCAAATTTGATCAGTGTTTAAGCAACTGCCCAAGCTTCTCATTATATTTGCTTTATTTTGCAAAGTACGCAAACCTTTCCTGCTCTAATGCATTGTTACACATGGAAAGAGAAACAACATGCTCGATCTGCAATCTATTTGCCTAGTGCAGTTGATCTGTTTCGTTCTACTTTCCTGTATTGTTCTATGTTTTAGCATGGACTGAGGCCGAAGACCACCAGCAGATAAAAAAATTGATAAAGCCTCCAGTAGCTAACAGGTAAGAATCGATGATAGCCATTGTTAGCTGTACTACTTGCTCAGCAATTGATACCACAACAAGGTAAAAAAAAATTAAATACTGCATTTTTTCAAATTGAAGACTATATCAACATTACTATTTATTACACAACATAGAAAATGAGAGAATAGCATATAGACAGTTAAGTAAAAAAAAGAAGTACCTTCGCTATTTAGGCATACCAAATATGTAACCCTCAAAGAGCAAAGACCATGGCATTAATAATCCTAAGCCTCCCTTATTGTTTCCTTCCCGGAATAGAAAATCACGACACATGAAAGTAGAAATAAAATTGCTCTGGCTTTTGCCTCCAACAATGACGATAACCATAGTTCTACGCTCCTAGACAGAACTGAACAGACTTTGTGAGAATGAGAAAGCTGCAAAATGGCAACTTGTGGACAGAGAAGACAAAACAAGGAACGAGCAATTTTAAAACTTGTCACATTAAAGGGGTATCATCTCCTTTCGTAGCTATACACCTGAATAAATGCCCATGGTATTGGGATATGGATGTAAACCAATATAAACAAAAAAACATGAAACAGTCAAATAGAACCGTAGAGTAGCCTAAAGTAGCTATCCAGCACCAATATAAGCAGATCTACAAAAATACTTTAAAGCAAGCAACAATACTACTTTTTATGCAGAACCTTTGCCATGCCAGTGGCTTAGGAAACGATGAGTATGTTTTCTTCCATACTTCAATTATGTTGATAAACACAACAGGTACCGTTAAATTTTGGTAACAAGAACACGATCCAGTCTCTGCTCGGGATGTATATACATGATAACTATTTGAGCATTGTATTGTAGGCACAGCTAAAAACAAATTATCACACATGAAATTTGATGTTTCTGTAGACCTACTTACCAACGGGGGATCAATTGCCATCAATTTCTTCATACCTTTTTCCAGGTAAGCTCTGATATTTTTGAAATACGACAAAATTCAAATATGTTAGAGAACCAAAAGCCATTTCAAAATACTCTATTTTCAGAGGAATTTAAAAGGTATTCAAGAGGACCATGAAAATACTCTATTTATTGCCTCGTGCAAGAGCTAACTCCTATAAATCAGTTTTATTCCCATAGTGCACAGAAGTCACAAGAATTAGATTTAACAAACCAGTTACTACATAGAAATTATAGGCAACCAATATAACTAAGCATACTTTGCAAGAAGAGGCAACTTTACTACTGTGGTAATCAAGCAGAACAGCAACGATTAGACCCGAAATTTTCTCACAGTTTCCTGCTTGCTCTCTTCCTGTTCCACCAAATAGAGAGAGACATTCCTAAGGGGAGAAGAAAAGGATGATTCTATCAGATCTAAACTGATATAAAATGAACTGAAATACATTACGGTAGGATAAAAATGTAAACAATCAACTCAAGCCATTAAAAAAGACAAGCAAGAACACGGGAAAGGGGAATGATGTTGGGGCCTATGTCGAGAGAGGAGAAGAGAGGTGAGTAGGATAAACAAACCTACAGCAGCCGTGGAGTCCACGAGAATATATCAATTTTCTGGGAAAAGAAATATGTGGGCAAGTTTCAAGAATGCTACTTTTCTAGTTTTAGCAAACAGAACCTCCAAAACCGAAATTCATAAAATAGATGTTTTCCCTCCGCAATACCTGAACAAGCTCAGAGTCCATACGATTAATTTGTGTTCTGCATACGGACTCCTTTTAAATTCAGAAACCATGTTGGGCACTACAACTTCTTAATTTCAATGCAAAACTAAGTGAAGACATATATGGGTTCTAGATAGATGGAAATGATTCAGGTATACACTGACTACATGTGTTTCAGATGAAGAACATCTGGAATATCAAGAAGGGAAAAAAGACACAAAGACTAAATTCCTAAATTAGCTTTCTGCACCTCAAGAAGTTTATGATTGCATCATCCGGCTGAAGGACCGAATATAAACTAAATATCAAGTGTTATTACTAACAAAGAGCCATGATGATAAAATTCCAAAACTGAATCAGTAACTGAATCACTTGTATATTGCTTCTGTTGTACAAAATACTGGCAGCCTACATCTTGTAATTTTCTTGCATTTTGTAACTCACCTTAAAGTTACTGGTGTTATTATTATTTACTTATGTTGGCTGTACATGAAAAGACTTCAAAACATCCTCATTTGTGGAACGTGGATTTGCTGCCATAGTTAACAAACCAGCAGCAATTGCAAAGCTTATTCAGATAGTCTGGTAAGAGGAAGTCACAAGTAACATATCAGCGGCCCGCATAATAGTTGGATCTATACTTGGTTTGCAACCGCTGCCATGCTTAATGCATTACCCTTCCTACAGACATGCAGCGTGAAAACTGAAAACCAACCATAAACATAGAAACGCACTTACCATTTTTCCTATGCAAAAGAAGCTACATCAACCTGCTGCACAAGGTGTGAAAGAGCACTAAGGACAAACATTTTCTAATTATAGAGCAGCCAATGGTACAGTAAGAACAGATTGTGTAAGATAAAAGCAGAGAAGATTTCAATAACATAAGACGGCTTGAATTAAAAAGCAAACTGATTCAAGGGCTAAGCTAGAAATGCTTGAAAGACAAGGAGAATCTCTAGTATCACACAGAGCTTACCAAATGAGGCCTTGTTCTAGTTCTAGTCATACTGAAAGAGGCTCATGTATTGTTCCGCTCCTGCTCCAACCTTTGCAATAAGGTATCATAGTGAAATAAGGTGCGAGCTCCAAGATTATCATGCCAAGGAATCATTGATGGACTGATTTAAAGAACCATGAGCTAAGAAGGGAAAATGAATAATTGCCAGAGGTTTAGTAATAATCATCAACACATCATAATTGCATTCGTTAGCTGACAACATTGAAACCTCAAGCACATAATAAACTACATGAGCAATTTAAATGGACCTTCAGCATATTTCCCGAAGGCGAAAAATCTGCTCCATAGCCAGAGGTTCAACACTTAAGTCAATAGCTACTATCCTACGGCTGATCAGGTTCATCTTGCTATTTATCAAGCACCTACATGAGCATGTACGGTTCACCAAGATCTATATATCTTACATAGAACAAATCGAAAAGACCATCACATATTTTCCTCCAAGCCACAATTAACTGTACAGCTTTTCTAGAAATTAGAATGGCAACACCAGTTAGAATCCTCACCAAGCAAAGAAAGCCTCATAGTCAGAACACCAAAATCCAAATGCCAATCTATTATATGCATACTGTGTGGACATAGGTTTCAGCATTCTTGGGGCATTCTTGGGAAAATCTGATAACAACATTAAAAACTTGGATATTTATTCCCCTTGTAAAGAATCTGCAAAAGAAAACATAAATTTTAGAACCAGAACATCATATGACCAAACCAGCTTGACAGAAAGATAGGTCAAGAAACTAATACACCATATTCTCAAGTAATGACTAATGAATGAAAATGCAAAGAGCGGTGATTTTCTTTCCAGCAATGGCCATACAATGACACCTCTCCCTTGCATATAACCCTTCTTCAAACTCCATACAATCAGCATGATGGATAAGATGCATAGAAAGATATGAGCAAAAAGGAAATACAGAAGGTTCGTACCTGCATTTCATCAAATACGTGTGCATCAAAATGATCCGTTTTGTCATGGTTTCCATGGTCCTACTAATCCTCTTGTTCTGACTTTTTCTTACACAGATCTTTGTCCAAAATGCAAAAATCAGCAGCAAGCCCTACAAAACATCAATCATCTTGTTACTGTAATATCAATCACCATACATAAAAATTTCTTTTTTTTTGCTGGAACCTAGAGAGGAGAACACAGAACCAAACAAATAGAGAACCCAGAACCAAACAAATCGAGATCCAAAGGGAGATAAGAGGCCCTTCTATTAGATGGAATGAGATCGAGTTGGGAAATCATCTATTTCTCTGGTTCATTCGGCATTCCCCTCCCAGTCAAGATTGTCTCAATTAATGACTGAATTAGTGACCGTCCGACCAGCACGACGACGAGGGAGGCCTTCGGCGCTTGATCCGAGCAGCCATCCACACCTGCTGTTCATGTGGGGAGAATCGGAGGCCGCACACGAAAGAATCGGAGGCGTAAACCTACCTCAAGGAAGCCGGCGCCGAGGATATGAACGAGGGAGAGTGGGGATCCCCTCGGCTCCGATCTCCGCAGAGGCCGCCGCCGTCCAACCGCTGCCGCCGCCAAGCAGCCGAGGGTGGAGGGCCTGTAATTCCGGCCCGTCATCGCTGCTCCCTTCCGCCGCCGGTTCCCATGTACAGCCGCCGCTGGCGCTTGGGCGCTCCGACCAGTTCCGCCAGATACGCCGTCGCGCGGCCTGTGACCGCGGCTACCCCGTCCAGCCGCCGGTGTCGATGCTCCCTGCCGCCGCCGGCGCTCGGGCGGCTTTGCCGGCGATGTCCGCTCCGGGCCGGCCGGTTCCCCCAGATGCGCCGCGGTGGCGTGGACTTCCTTTGTCGTCGTCTTCCTCCCGCATCCTCTCCCAACACGGCGGCGAGGGCGCTCGTGGCGGAGACTTTCCATCCACCGTCGTCGTCGCCACACACGGTCAAACAAGGGGAGAAGGAGGCGGCTCGGGGATTGGAGGCGGCTCGGGGATTTGGGGGAGGATTGGGCAGCAGCTTCTGGCTAGGGTTTTTTCACCCACCGCTCCGTGGAAGTCGACGAGTGCGAGCACCCGCCGCTCTCTCTCGCTATCGGCCCCGCACAAAGAGGGACCCAATCGTCATGGAGCATACACGAGCAGAGGAAGGTGACGAAAAAATCACCACATCCGACGGCTGAGGTGAAAAGCGGGATTGGGGATTTACTGTGCAAGTGAAATGGACGACCAGGATTGATGTGCCCCTCTCAGGTGCCTTGGATGGCCGGGTAGTATTAGAACATTTATAGAAGGAATGCTGTAATGTTTCCTGAGCGGTTTTCCTGACTGGAGGAAATAACTTTATATGAAAAGTTTCATGTATGCATGTAATGTTTCACATAAAATTGATACTTTTGTCCCTCGTGTAAAAGGACAAAAAATATCTCGAGAAATGGATTAGTTTAGCGCCAAAATTTATCTTTTTTACACATGGCATAAAATATGTTGGTTTTTGCTAAAACAACTTTGTGATACATGAGACTTTTTTATATATTTTTTAAACATTTTTAAATATGTTCAACATGCATTTTAAATAAAGTGTGTATATGCACAGCGGGTGAAAAAATTTAGAAAGCAAATTTTTGTCCCAAAATTAATCGACCAACGCAACCATAGCCTCTCTGTAACCAAAATAAGGAAATGTAACCTGGCTAACCTGGCTATAGTTAGCACAAGATGATGTATAAAACAGAGTTGTTAAGGAGCTTAATTGATTCAAAAGGTGTTTGCTGAGCTTCTCCAGTATCCATTGCTGAAAGTGCCATGGGAAGATGTAAACAATGAATGAAATGTGTTTCTATTCACTTCAAGGATCCATACTAATCTAACTTCTGAATATCATCTTCTCTAGAATTCTTGTTGGATGTCTTGAGCTTGATAGATAGACACGAGCCTGATATACGCAGAGAGTCAAGGAACCACCAAATTATACGCAATGTAGAACGATTGGTTCAGGAACCTCACAACAATAGGCAGTCGACTTTTCATTTGCAGCAAAACTTTAAAGTCATTTGCAGCAAAACTTCCAAGTCTGAGTAAGTAAGAGCATCTCCACGGGCAGCCTCTAAATAGTCGCCGGCAGGGGCGCCAGCACTGCCGAATGGGGGCGCCGGCACAACATCCTCTATTTGGGGATGCTGCTTCCACACCGGCGCCCCATGCACCAGCCTCGATAGATTTTGAAATTTAAAAACCAAAATTCATACGAAATTTATACAATAGTAACTCGAATTTAAACATACTAAAACTTGGCCCTGCCTCGTCGTCGTTCTTCGCCATTGCCGCCTGCGTCTGTGCCCGCTTCTCGTCCCTTGCTTCGCTGGCGGTGGAGCACGGCGGCCGGCGTCGCAGGAGCTTGTCGGCGACGCTGTTCCCTCGCTTCCTGCCTTTCCCGACAAGCTTCGATCTCGGCGCGCCTCGCCTGCTCGTGGGCGAATGGCTCGTAATGGCGATGAGCGTTGAGCTCTGCGAGCTTCTGTCGCTCCGCCTCCTCCGTGGCCGCTCGCTGGCGCGAGATCTCGAGGACGTGCTCGAGGTTCGCGTCGTTGACGAACTCGCGCTCCTCCTCCTTCAACCATTGGTAACGTTCAGCGACGTGAGGATCACCGCCCGCTCCGGGTGGGCGGGGGCCTGCGACGGCTCGCCCCAGTGTGTCGCCTCCTCCGCCACCTCTGCTTTCGCGTCTGCGACGTAGACCTCGTGCCACGCCGCGAACCGTGGGTCCTCGTCCTCGTCGGAGTTGTACTCCGCGTCGGGCTGTGGCTCCAGCTCCGGCTGCGGCTACGGTGGTGGTGGAGGCAGTGCGCGGCCATTGAGGCCAAGCATCGAGCAGGTGGTCTTCAGGCGGCGCGGCATTTTGAGGTGTAGAGGAGAGAATGGAGCGGCGACGGTGGTGGAGATGACAGGATAGCACCGCGGTGGTGGACGACGTATGTACTATATAGCGGTGGCAACTACCCACATTTACGGCGACGTAGGCGACTGGACGCCGCGTGGCCAGTCCCTGCCCTCGTGGCCGCCTCGATTTCCGCGCGGGAGACCATTAAGCGCCGACGATCAACCTTTCCGCGTCGCGGTCGATGCGAACTGTCGCGTCCTCTCGCTGACAAGGTGCCCCCACCCGTGAAAACCGTCGTTCCGCGAGGCGCCGGCGCGCCCTATTCGCGCACTTGGCGAAGGGGCCGACACGGGGATGCCGACGATTCTATTGGGCTCGAAAACTAGCCGGCCGATTGCCACCCTTAGCCACGGTGATGGTCGCTGGCTGTAGGGCGCCAGGGTGGTGTGGTGTACCACGCGTCCAATCTGGTGGCCATGGTCTCGGCCCGGAAGGCCAAGGTCCGCTCGGTCGATAACCTCGCCGGGGAGTGGCTGCGTGACTGTGGGCCGGATCTAAGTCGCGCAGCGGTGGCAAAGTTCTTTCACTGTGGGGCATTCTCGCTGGCTACACGTTGATACCAGAGCAGAAGGACTTTTGTGTGGCGTTGGTCGGTGGACCGAAAGTTTTCCACGAAATCGGCATACATAGCGATTCTTTGCAGGGAGCGCCTGTAGGTTCGAAGATTTGGCGCTCAAGGACGCCGTATAACTGCAAGTTTTTCACTTGGCCTGTGTGGTGTCTCGAAACAGGTGATGGACGCAGTGGCGGAGCCACGTTCTGGCTGTGTTGTCAAACGTCAACATATGTATTTGGCAAGTTAACTACCCCCACCTATTAGTACTCAATGGCTGAATGCAAATAATCTGGAATTAAACACACAGGCCCACATGTCATGTGGTATGAGTAACTTTGCTGGGCAGCTAGCGTAAGAGCATCTCCAGCCGTTCGAGCCCGGGCGAAATTTCGGATATAACAAACGCCGGATTGGATGTAAAAAGGGCGTGGGGCACAGTCGCACACCCGGCATTCGCCCATCAGCGGCGATAGTTTCAAAAAATCGTCTTCCCGCTACACAAAAGAATCGCCAAAGTCCGGCGATCGGATTAGCCACATTCCAGCGATCGAAACAGAAACTAGATGATTACAGTCTCATCGGCGGTCCCATCCTGAGCCTCGTCTGGCGCGGCATCGGGCGGCGAACCATCGGCGTCTGCAGTTGTCGCAGCGGCGGGAGTTAACGTTGAAGCGGAGGACGAAGCAGCCAACGGGGGCCGGAGGATTTCTTGGCGATGGGCGTCGTACCAAGCCCTCGTCTCCTCGTCCATGTTGGCGTCGTTGCCACCGATCAGGAACGCCAGGTCGGTGTTCCTCTTCTTCGCCGCGGAGGTTTCCTTGAGCAAGCCAATCCGGACGCCCTGGTTGGCGAGCATCGCCTTCCACCGCACGTCGTGTTTGTCGTCCCTCCCGGAGGCGTGCGCCCTCGTGTCGGCCCAACACTTGTCGAAGGATGCCTGCAACCTGTCGGCTGGATGGCCGTCCTTCTTCTGCTCTTTCAGCTTCTTCTGGCCAAGCTCGGGGCGGCCCGCCGACGCGGTAGGTGCTCGATCGTCGGGGTTGTACTGATCGCCCTTGTTATTGGCGAGATTCTTGCGCACCTCCTTTCACTTCTCGCACTCCTCGATGCGGGCGAACACGTTGCGGTATTTGAACATCTGGCCGTCGTTGTCGTCCGCGTACATGTCGAGCGCCCGCCGCATCTGCAAAACAGGCCGGCGATTCAAGATTAAACCTCAGACGATGTACAGTCGACGGAGGAGCCACGTCGAGTGAGCATACATTCGCTTCAAAGTCATCGCCGCTCACCGGCCGTTCGTCGATCTCCTCCTGTATGTTGTGCCACTTGCTGCACGTCGCCTGAATGACCCCCCAATGGGTGCCCATTGCCTTGTCGCCACCGTGTATCATCACCATCTTGTTGAAGTATGGATCGACGAGTTTGCGCTCGTCGAACGCCACCTTGACCCGCTGCTAGTACGTGTCGAAGTTCTGATTTGCGCCGGTGATGTCGTTCATGGACACGGTCTTCCAAACTTCGGCGAGGCACTCCTCTTCTTTGCCCGTCCATTTGATCTGCGGCTCGGCTGGCGGCGAGTTCTTCTTCCTTTTCTTCTTCCCCTTAGACGGCGCCTCCGTGGGTTCAGACGCTTCCTCTTCATCGACGTCCTAGTCGACGTAGGTCTGCTCATCTTCTTCGTCGACGTCTTGGGTACCGTCGTTCTGATCGTGGTGATCGTCCTGGCCGAGGTTGACGCCGCCCCGCGACGCGACGGCTTCCGTCGCCCTTGCCTACTCTTGTGTGAAGAATCCCGGGCTCGACGCGGCGGCCATGGATCCCGACGTGATCATCTCGTGCATCACAGGCTCATTCGGCGGCGGCATCCCGGGGTTGGAGAAGGAGAGCGGCCCACGTCGCAGGGCAGGCGAGATGCCCTCGTACATCGCACTGTCGTACGCCGGCGTAGGTGTCCTGGAACATGGTCGTGGCCGGCGACGCCGGCGAGAAGGAAGGAGAGCCGATCATACCTTGGGTCGGCCATGGCCCGGGGAATTGGCCGACGCGCGGCTGGCCAAAGTTAATGGAGATTAGCCTCGCCTGTTCCTCCGCCGCCGCCACCCTCTTCGTGTTACACTTCTTCTCCCTCTCCGCCCTGCCGCGAGTTTTGTTCCGCCGCCGCTCCACATCCGCCACCCACTGCGCGTTGTCTAGCCTGGCGGCCTCTGTTTTGGCGCCCGCGGCTTCCTCGCCTTCGGCGCGCCATCGGCGGCGAGCTTCTTCGGCGGCATGGTGGTGGAAGGGAAGAGGAGGAGCTGCAACTGTGGGGGAGAATGGCGCTACCTCCTCCGAAATTCGGCAGGGAAAATGGTTCTATGCGGCGCATTTTGGAGGAAAAATGAAATTAATGGAGGGAACTACCAGTTCTGTCGCCGACAACGCTAGCCCGCTCGACGTTTCGCGCGCTTTTATTTCACCCGAAGTCTCCAATCTGGCCGCGAAAAGCCAGGGATGGCATGAACTTTTCGGATGGATGAAAGGTCTAATCTATACCTAATAATAAAGGGAGAACCGTTTCCGTGGTTTGGTCCGCAAGCTGGTTTCGTCCGTCGTCGTCCGTCGGTTGATTCTTGTACCTACATCAACTGGAATTCATATGCCAAACTCAGACCTCCGAGTAGTAATCGACATAGAGTCTACGTGTCATGGGCTTCCAAACTGTGGCTCCAAACTGTGGTCTGATCCGTCCTTGGCTTTCCCGATGGTATCCTAATTCTACACATACACGTACACAGGCCGACCAAGTAGGGCGCACCGATCGTCCATCCTATGTACACCTTCAACCGTCCCTTTAGAAGCCTTCCTATGTCGCCCCGTCATAAGAACCGACAATGTCTCCACGTTTTTTACGGCAACATGTACATGTCAAACACACCACGTACACCTGGAGGAGAGTCCTGCCAGAACTAAAACATCGTACCATAGCAAACCAGGGCTTGGTCTGCATCATGTCCCTATATATGTTCTCGGCTATCCCTGATCAACTCACGCATCACATCTAGAAAGAAGCGCGGAAGAGATAGCCCTCGCCGGTAGAAGCGACGGCTTGCTCCCGCCGGCAGTCCCCTGACCGGGGCCGTTCGACTTCGCCGGTAGAGGCGACGACGACTTGCTCCCGCCGGCAGTACCCTGACCGTGGCCGTCTGACACCGACGGTCTGCTATCGCGCGCCAGTTGCCGACCACGAGGGGCTACTCGCCGACAAGACCGTGGAAATCAATCTGGTATTCTCACCGATGTCCACCCGTACAGCCCGCGCTTCTGGGTGGCCACCGCCCCCGGCGACCGCGCGTGGTAAGCTGTGAGATCGCGGAGTTCGTCTTCCGCGTGGCTGAGGATGCATCCAAGTAACTGTACCGGTTCAGGCGGGTAGAGCATCGCGTTCCCGTGCGTCATTCGTGCGGCTCACCGACGACTACACCGACAACGAAGAAGGGAGGTGCGCCGCGATCGGAATAGGAGGAGTGCTGGCTAGGCGTTTCCAAAATTAGGGGTGGCGTGAGAGCTGCAGGGTACTGTACCGGAGGGTAGTACCATGTCGAACTCTGTCGAGATTATACGTGAGCAGGATGGAAGATGGAGGCAAGCTGGTGTGGACCGGGAGATTCATAGATGGAACAAAGCGGGACTCGAGTAGTGCGACCTTGCGAGCGCCGACGTTGGCTATCAGTGAGGTCCTTCTTCCCGATCGAGCCGCTGCTGCAGCGTCGGTGATCTTCTAGCGTCGGAGGTGATGGTGCTGAAGATGGCCGGGACATGGGCACGCGCGACGACGCGACTGCGTTGGGAGATTTGACACTGAGTTGGGCTTTGGCTTCCATCTGAAGCTCGAGAGATACATAATCTTATCCTCTATTAAAGGATACGGGAAGCTCAGAAGCGGACCTGCTGTTTCAGTAATCCAATGCACCCCACTGCCGTGGTTCTACTTTCTTGGACTTTTCAGACGCTGATTCAAACAGCTCGTTCCACCTGATGAAAAGGATTGCAAACATACACTCAATTAGCTTGAAGGTTTTACTATGATCGGTTAATACAACACTTATTACATCAAGGTATTCTCTGAAAACACAGTGAGGAAGCTCAATACGCAACTCTGAAAACATAGTGAGGACATCTCAAAAAAAAAAAACATAGTGAGGAAGGAGCAATTTGCTCTGAATTTTTTTGTTGCATGCTACGTTGCTATCTGCTAATGTTGCTTTGCTATCCGCTAACAATGTAGACTGCTGCTGCTTTGGTGAGATGATGTCAGGGAAATTAAGAGCCATAGATAATTAGCTGTTTGTTTTAATTTTTCTTTTTACAATCTTGTTGATTAATTGCTAGGTGCGGGGATACATTATATCAAATGTATGTGTTTCAGAGGAAGTGTGAGATAGATTTTTGTAGTTATAGAAAATTCATATAAACATTGAAATTAGCCTAGGTATAATTGTCTAAAAATAAATACCGTATAATATATGTCGGAATCCGTAGCAACGCACGGGCAAATTTTCCTAGTTCGGAGAAAAAGGAGAAAGCGGGAGGACGGCTGAGGCGAATAAGGGCATGTACAATGATACCTAGTCAGCCGTCTATAATGGAAGCCACGTAGGAAATCTACTGACGTGGGGGAGAGAGAGAATGGAAATGAGGGGAGTCCGTCTGTTAACATATAGACGGTCTAATGCCGGGGAAATCGCTGCTTAACGACGGCATCATTGCCGTTGTACGAAGAGGCGTCGTGTATCGTGGGCTGATATGGTCGCTAACCAACCCTGCCCTTCCCGTGAGATTTACAGGTCGTTGCTGTACTAACGACAGCTAAATAAATGCCCTATTGTACAGGTCGTCTGCAAATATGTCTGTAGGTGACATGGAGAGCTGCTATAGACATAGGGATGTAAACGGATTGGATCGGATCGGATATTGCTCTTACCATATCCTTTACCATATTTTTGTAACGGATTCGGATCGGAGCGGATAATGGTCGGATGCGGATTCGGATGCGGATTATATCGGATTACGGATACGGAGCGGATTCGGACCGGACTCGGATCGGATGCGGATTATTAAGAAAATATACATATAAAAAAAATAGAAGTATCTATTTTTATGTAAAATATGTTTGTAATTATAGACTATAGCTAAATGTACACACTTGTTCGTACAACAAAGCAAATTGCGTGCTAATAGAATACATAGTTTGGCCGATGAACTAACTATATTATCTAAATATTTATGGTTGGGCTAGTTTTTTCGGATTATCCTCTTTGTGGACTCGCTGGATAATCCGCAAAAAATGGCGGATAATCCGTATCCGTCGGATAGTATCAATACCATATCCTCTACCGTATCCGTCGGATATCCGCTTGATCACTATCCGCATCCGTATCCATATCCGGCGGATTTCTAAAAATGCATACCATATCCTCAAAAACGGATACGGATACGGATTCGGAGCGGAAATTATCCGTACCATTTACATCCCTATATAGACACCATGCGTCTATACTAATGTACATGCCCTAATGCCCGTCCGGATGTTAAAAAACGGCTGCCTCGTCGAGGACGACTGGAGATGCTCTAACGAAGCGAGAGAACCACCGTTCAGTAACTTCTCGATCCCCACGATATACGCCTAGACTTCTCCGCTTTTGTTCCGCCTTCCTCTAATCCTCAATTGTTTCCCTTCTAAATCGTTGAATCTGATGGCATTGTGGTCTTGGCGTCTTGGCGAATGGACTGTGGCGATCATTGAGACCTAAGGGCCGAGATGCTGAGGCTGCCGCTCTGCCCGGAATTGGCTGACGATCACCTCAGGCATTCAGGCGGACCTCGGGTTGGAAATCGCCAGTCGGGCATGGCCTCCTTCGGCTTCAGCGATCAGACCACGAACTGGTCGAGATTGGCCATCGTCTCGTCATCCGTCGAGTCGTCGAAGAGTCCAGGACGAGGTACCTATCCCCTTTTATTTGTATACAAGTTTTGCATTCTTTCGCTTCTAATTTTCAGAATATTACTCTAGTTTAAATCCGGAATTCTGTTATATGTGATGACTACAAGGATATAATTTGTTTGATCCGAAAGCACTATTACTACTTTGGTCATGAGCAAATAGCTAGTTTATTTGGATCAGAAATTGTTCTATGTATTGTGATCTATTTCACTTGCAGGAATACGAGCAATAGGAAAAGGAGATTTTCTTTCTCGAAAAATTATTATGGGAGTGTCTAATCATCATCTAGATGAAAATGCAATTGGCTCCAAGTCAGATTTAGTACTACTCATTCATCTGTTCAGTCCCCCTCTTTCCCCTAAAGACTACCTCATACCGTTCTGTCCGGGAAGCCCAGAAACAAACAATTCAGTTCGGTCAGTCTGATTTTTCCTGGTTTTTTTTTTGCATTAAGCCCATAATTTGTTTTTTTTTTTTGAGCAAAAACCTCCGCCTTTATTAAACCCGAACAGGAATACAAAGGCCCTCAGGCGGATCTACAAACCAAACTCTACGACCAAACTCTTCAAAAACTGCACTACGCGCAAGATTGTGCGCCTCTTTATTTGAAACTCTACGTTCAAAACTAAAAGAAAGCTCGTCGAACTCAGACCGAGCTGCCAAAACCTCCTTGATGACATGTGCATACCTGCCCAGCGATCGCTCCTCCAGGCTTCGCACCACATTCTGGCAATCTGTCGCCACCCTGATCCTGTGCAGGTTCAAATCTCTTGCCAGTTCGACAGCTTCCCGGCAAGCTAAGGCCTCGAGGGTCTCCGCATCAGTACGACCTTTGAATATTGTCGCCGATGCTCCAAGAAATTCTCCAAGATCATTCCTGGCTACTGCGGCCGCCGCTCCCCTGATGGAGTTCTTCCCTACCGCTGCATCGACGTTGATTTTCGCCATGCCGCTCGGTGGCGGGATCCATCCTCCATTGGTTGGCACAAGCCTGGCCGGTGCTTGTTTCTTCTTCTCCTGCTCACTAAGGTTGTACATCAGCCTTTTTGAACTGGGCTTTGGTACATAAGCAGTGGCGAAAAAGTAGCCCATAATTTGGACATGAGCCTTTGCTCAGGCTTTCACAACGCTAATTCGATTTCCGTTGGCCTGGTCTACCAGCTGACTCCACATCACCATCTCCCTCTTCTTCATCCTCCCCACGCAAAAGCAGCCTGGCGTCCAGCTGCGATGGGCACCACACATGACATCAGAAAAAAGAGAGGAACAAAAGAGATCCGGCAAGAAACAAGACCGATCCACATCCAAGATGGACGAGAATGAAATCTACAGCACAATGAAGAAGGCAGAAGCATCTTGGCAAACCTTTGTACCTCATAACCTCTCAGGACACGAATGTCACCACTTCTCCCACTCGCCCAAGTGCTTCCCAGAACCTCTTTTTGTTTCTTTTCTTGATCAATCGTGTACATCTACCCCAAAAATTGGCTTGGATCTGCAAAGTAAATGCTCGATGGTATTAGCAATTAGTGAAACCACCAAATCCTTTGGTGTACAGGAACATCCCTACGCTAGGCATGTTTATTCTCATATGTACGTCTTGAAATTTAAGAAAAATTCAAAAGGTATGCCACCTGGTGGCTATGGGGTAAAACTACAATGGATGCTATTATGTCATCACCAGCCTTACTATGCCGCTACCACCAATCGGTTTCTGTAGCTATGTTTGCCACATGATCATGATAAGACTATATAGAAAATAAACTAGGAAGTAGGAAACTGATACAACAGTACTGACTAACTAGGAAAAACTGAATAAACGAATAATGAGTGACAGAATATGGGTGACACATATTTAGAGAGATAACTATATATAGGTTCTCAACATCTGTCAAAACGCCAAAATTAGCAGAAACAACAGTGAATAAAAGTTAGGGAAATTATGCCTGCAGGAGCGGAGGACGTATACCTACTTGAACCTCCCTACTGGATGCTATTATGTCACCAGCCTTACTATGCTGCTGCCACCGATCGGTTTCTGTGACTCTATCTAGAGTATAAGAATGAGATACTAAAATAGTAAGAGACATGCAATGAGAAGAATAGTACCAGGGGGTTAGCATTCCATGACTAAGAAACTAAAACTGGAACCGAGAAGAATGATGAAGCACACAATACAGAAACCTATCTTATTTATGAATTAGCTCTGGAAACTAAATCAATGCAATGAGAACAGAAAAGAAGACAAGGTCACTGAAAAAACAATGAGATAGAAAAAGAACAAGAAAGCATCGGATAAAGAGGTACCTTGATGAGGAGTGCAGCGCATGTTGTTTGCGCCTGATTCATGCCGAACAACGGAGATGGGCGACTAGGGCCGTAGGTTGGAGTGGATCTGTACAGTGAGGAAATACATGGGCTCCAAAGAATAAAAAAATGACATAGTAGATATTAAGAAGAAAAAAAGTGCCAGGGGGTTCGAAAAAAGAAAGGAGTAATACACTTAGAAAAAAATTCGGCCACTTACCCCAGAAGGATCTCACGGCTCTAAAAAAGCCATCGACATGGACAGAAGCACAACCAGGAAACTGAGAGAATAAAAAGACAGGCAATGAGAAAGAATAGTACAATGGGGTTAGGATTTCAAGACTGAGAAACTAAAACTGGAACCGGGAGGAATGATGTAGCACACAGTACTGAAACCTATCTTATTAAGTTGAGCAAAATAGGAACTGAGAGATAGAGAACACTGAGCAAAATATTTAATCATGATATGCTTGTATAGTACCAAGACAGAGAGGATATGCTTGTATAGTACTAAAAAGAGAAATGAATGTGAAAATGCTTTATTTTGGCACTGCTCTTGGGATCATCTAAAACCACTGACCTCAAGTTCCTTGACATATTTCCCCGCTTGCCTTCTCACAGCATAGTACCACAAAGAATGAAGAGACTAAGAAATGAGCGAAACTAATCCCGCCTTGAATGCAGGATCTTTTGTGGGTTAATTAGCGGGACTGATGTCAGCAAACTTAACACTAATATTATCTTCCAAAATGGACCAACCAACCGAAGCTGGGCACCCATCCACACAAAAATTTCACAGGACGCTCCTGATACAGACCTGCAAAGTGATCAGATCATAACAAAAACAACCAAACAAGCCTAAAAACCTCGCTCTGAAGTACATACACACCGAATAAAACCTGACAAAGGCTTCGAACAGCTACCATACCATCTGAGAAAAAGGACGGAGACCAGGACCAGGCCAACCGACGATAATCCAGCTGAAGTACCTGGCCAGTGACCAAAGAGACACTGCCAAATATGGAGAAATAGAAGGAGCATAATCTACATTCTGCAAGTAAGATCGATGTCCAGCTTAAGATCAACAGGCAACAACGATAAGGATGCAACACCATGAAAAAGAAGAAGAGCAATATACTCAGAAGATTACCGACCGCTTACCCAGAAGGATCTCACGCCTCAAAGCATTGACATGAACAGAAGCACAACGAGGAAACTAAGAGAAGGACCTAAACATAATTAAGAAAAATAGTTTAGACTGATAGACTGATGAAACTAAACCGAAGAAATGAGATTGAGCACATATAAACTGAGAGACTGAGAAAATAAAAATGAAAACAGAGATAAATCTTGAAACTGAAGAATGACACTGATACTAAACTGAAGAATGACACTGATAAGAGATTAAGACTGAAAAAACAAACTGAAGAAATAAGAGATAAACTAAGAATTTAGAAGACTAAGAAAAATCTTGAAACTAAAGAATCCCACTGATACAAAACTGAAGAATGACACTGATAAGAGAGTGAGACTGAGACTGAGACTAAGACTGAGAGAGAAAATATAGACAGAACATTGATAAGGACTGAGAGGAGTGACTGAGCAAAGCGAGTCGCCATCAAGCTTCGAGAGAGTGAGCTAAAGAATGAGAAAATACTGAGAGAGTGAGATAACAAACTGAGCATAATAAGAAAATCAGAGAAAGGAGGAGAGAGAAAATATAGACTGAATATTGATAAGGACCGAGAGAAGGAGTGAGTGAGCAAAGCTGGTCACCATCAAGCTTCGAGAGAGTGAGCTAAATAATGAGAAAATAATGAGAGAGTGAGCTAAATAATGAACACTGACGGAGGAAGGGAGGGACTGAAAAATATAAGATATCTTAGTCATCTAACCAGTACTGACAAAAAGAAGATATCTAATGAATGACTGACACTGAAAAATAACAGACAGAGAAAAATAATGATGAAAACTGAGGAGAAAAGAGAAACAAAGTTGATTGAAGATCAATGAACACCTGTTTTATCTGGGTTCGCATATTTCTTGTGTAATTGCTGATTTTAAAAAACTCATTTCTACTGCAGGATTCAGGGATGTACTCTCACGAATTGCATAAAACAATTGATGTCCAGGATGACTTATTAAATCAGGTATGCATACAAAAACAATAGGTGATAATTAAATTCTCATACATAAGTATGCAACAAGAAAAATCCATAATTCATATAATCTTTATGGCAGGAAGGATTCACATACACAGGCTTCCTTCTTGGTATTGTTAGAATTTTAAAACCATGGAAAATGAAGGGAAATACCTCCTTGCTGAAAAACTCAAACAATGCATCATCTAAAATTCTCTTCCTCCTTGAATTGACAATAACCTATGTAATTAAGTAACTTCAAGATCAAGATCTATTAACTGATACAACATGACCATATTAACATATAACATGCTACATCAAAAATTAAAAATGACCTGAATTTGTGTAGAAACATGCACCTGACATTACACATATATTTAGTGAAACAAAAGAAACTCTAAAACACACTCATAAAAGCTAGCACACTTAAAAATGAACAACTTGTTTTAGTACCCTGCGTAGAGGCGTGTGATTTCAACACTATTCCTGGGGGTTTCATGGTGATCAAAAACTTCAGTGATGGAATGAAAAAGATGGGTCGAATTAACACCCTTGCAAAAAAACTAAACACACTGAAAAAATGCCAATCTAAGAATTAAGAAAATCAATTAAGTTCATTACTAAAGCCTTGCAGACTGTGTAATGATACGATTAGGATTAAAGGCTTGTAACACGCTAATGTTAACCAATATGCTGTGGGAGAGCTACAAAAGGAGGCTCCAGCAGACAAGCATCAACAGAATTTAAAATGTAACGTCGACATGCTAAAAAAAGTGTTGATTCATTGTATTGGTAATGCAAGCATAACACATACACACGAGGCCACATACATCACCAAATTTCTGTGGTTGTTGTCCTAAATTAGGAGGAAGCAACCAAAACTGTCATACCTCCTCTAACGATCTATTCAGAGACGGATCTAGAGGACACGCAGACGAGAATCGCCTCAAATCAACTAAGAACAACTAAAATACAAACAGATCCGTGCACAGAAATCATACACGCCTTGCTAGTACAAAAATGAGCACAAAATGATGGGTAATAAGAAAAGGGAATCAGCAACAAAGAAACCATACCCATCCCGACAGCCTCCATGGCATCCTCGAAACGCAGGTCGCTCGCTGGGAGCTTCCCCATGGAGGAAACCATCTCCTCTGCCTCCACGGCGAACCATTATCTGCAGGAGAAACAACAGGGACTCCTCCCGGCGCTTCCCTCCGGAAAGCCTTCCCCGAATCAAATCCACAGTTGTAAAAAGACACATAAATCAGCCGGCGACAGACCAAGTACCGCCCTCAAATCCCTCCTCGTCTCCAACTTTCTATCCACTAAAACACAGAGAAGGGGGAGAAGAGGGGAGATTCGCGCGATAAACGACCACACTCCTACCAGCACCGACCTCTGAAGCCTCCACCCCCCGCCGATTCAACCACCGCCGCCGAGAACACGAGAGTATGCCAGCGAGAGGCCAACACCGCACTCCGACTCTACTCCTCGTCTCTGCCTTTCTCCGCTTAGCACGGACCCCGAAATTCAAACCGAGAAAAAACTGGACAAAAACCGGTCAAAAAAACCGGACTCAACGTGGAGGAACAGCTTAGAAGCGACGAGGGGAGGAGAGAGAATCGCTGCGACGAGATTCCCGCCAGGGAATGAAGGAACGGTCACGGATCTGACTTGAAGCGAATTGGAATTTCATCTAGCTGAAAAATAGGAACGGTGATTATTTGTATCATCTTTCTTATGGCAATAGCATTTTATTGTCAGGTCTAGAGTTCTGCAAATGGACAAATTCGTCAAGAAGTGGCAGTCAAATTCAAATGTTGCAGCAGATCAGCTGAAAATGAGGTGCAAACTCCTGTTGATGCTAGAGCTCCTTTGGAAAGGGTGTTACTTAATAGCAATGCAAGGTCACGCCCAACCAAAGAAAATGAAGTAGTTGATCTATCAAAACTTTCAGCAGATCCTGCAAAACGAGAGCCTATTTCCCGATACAAGACAGCCAAAGTTCGTGATGATGTCCGGAGAACTTACCTACAGAAAGGCCCATTCCAACCTGTAAGCCATGATTTCCCCAAACAGATTTCAGCAGAGGATTATGCGTCGTTTTAATGAAGATTGGTTCAACACATACAAGCCTTGGCTAGAGTATAGTATAAAGGAAGATTAGGCATTTTGTCTATGTTGCTACTTGTTTCAAAATGAAAGGCTAAGCAGCTGGATGTTATATCTTCAGACCTGCAGTCTCACTTGACAAGTGTAAGCTTCTAAATAGTTTTCCAGCAAATGCTTTACCAAAGTGTTGTACTCTGTTATGGATAACGAGTATTATTACTTTTTTTCTGTAGTTAGAATCACCACTTGATTATTCTGATATGAATGACTATTCTAGCCTGGGAGGTCTGTCCTCACTGAAAGAAGCAGGTATGTAATATTCCCATTTTGCTTGTCCTTTGGGATATTTGTGTTGATGTTGGTTTACAGCCTGTCAAATATGACATGCTATTTTTTATGTCTTCAGTTGTTCTTACGCTCAAAATGGATAAAGGTGGACAAGAAGTGCTCTTTTTAAGCTATGCAAGAGGTTGCAGTGGCCAATGCCAGAATTCGAATTTGTGGAACAACGGTTTAGGTATGTCCTGGAATACAAAGATATATATCACCTCTAGAAATGAAGGAATATTTTATTTCACTAACGTTAGCAATGCTAATATTTTCTATATTCAACAAATTAAGCTGTGAATGTGCTAATTTTTCTGTATGGGTTGCTGCAACAGGACTCCTATTGTTCTTGACGGGGAAACCACAACGAACTTCAATAGCTTCGTTTCAACCATCACCTTACACGTACCTGATGTAACAGTCATTGAATTTTTGCCGCCCCACTGAAATGCCAAAAATGCCGTGGCGGCAGGCTAGCCAGGCGACACGTGAAGGGTGCCGCCGTGGCCTGTGGCGGCAAGGCCTGCCGCCATGGCCTGTGGCGGCACGTCGCCGTCCCGTGGTCGCCGTCCGCCGTCCGTCAGCTCCGTCGAACCCTGGTGGGCCCTGCCGCCACAGAGGGCCTTGCCGGGGGACAAACGCAGCAGCATGGCACTGATTCCCACGTTTGGCTTTTCAGATGATTGCTTCGCTTTTTTGTTGATTGCATCCATTTCCCGCCTAATTCTCCCGCTTGATCTGTCCAGTTCTCTATAAATATAGGCGTCGATGTTATTTGGTACACAAGTCACAAGTCTGTTATACCTTAGCCAGCATGAGTGTGCCTTGCTCGGACCAGGATTTTAGGCCGATGAGGGGAAGAATGCAAGCTTGCCACCGGGGGTTAGAGCAGAGAGGTGTTGGTGCGGCCGCCTTGCGAAGGTGAAGGAGGTGGTGGATTTTTCTGATAAGTTCGGCATGAAATATTTCATGTGCGCTTATTAGGATCATGATCCACCCGCACGAACAAGTTCATCGTCCTCGAGGCTTGCGGTATGTTCTAAAAGCATGATGAAAAATCCTGGAGGCCTGCGGTATGTTTCATTAATTTTCGTTTATTAACTGTCTTATTTTTGTTGCAGTTTCCCTCGCCCCTTTGCAACTGGTTTCACTGGATAGACCAGGAGCAGCCGGATTGGGCGCGCCGTGAGGTGGAAGAAAAACAACGGCGTGCGTGGGCAAGGTTCCATGAGGAGGAGCGTAGGGAAAAGGCCATTGCTAATGATAAAGCAGTGAGAGAGAGAGAGAGACAGATATAGAAATTAAGGGCGGAGCAAGCTCGAAATCGTGAGATAAATCAGAAGCGGATGGATGATGAGGCTGCAAGTAGGTATGCGGAGGAAGAAATGCGCTAGAAGGCCCGTGAAGCGGAAAGGAAGAGATTAAGGGAAAGGGCTGCTGAGGCGCAGGCAGCAGAAGAACGCGGCGACAAGACTGGAAAATGGCCACGCTGGACGCAGGGAAAATAGAGTGATCTGTTGTAGCAACTACATATGTTAATTTCTGTCTTAAATTTCGTTGTAGTGATTAGCCGTATTTTGATTTAAGTTATATCTCCATCTTTATTTCGTCAGATGTTTTAATAATAAATGTTGATTCCCGGAAAAAGTTCGCGCCTAAATTTTTCCGCCTAAAGTTCCCGCCTTATTTTTCCCGCCAAAATATGTCTCATACTTAGGTCATACATAGATAGAAATAATAATAGTATGTAACAGTTCTAAACATATCACGCTTGTCGACGACGGCGTGGTACTCTCTGCTTAGCACCAGAAGGCGACAAACGACGTGGTGGACGATGTTGGCGCAAACCTCGGCCATACTCTTTGTCCTCATCATCGGTGCTGGCATCATTGTTCTGTGGTGGAGTTTGTAGTAACGTGCTGAGATTGAGATTGTGTCGCTGGAGGAATTAAACTTTCTTGTCCGCTCATTATGTCAGCAGCAAAGAATTGATGAAATATCCCTTGATTGTCAGATCGACTAGAAGATCCGGTATAATATTCTTGCTGCATATGCTCACGACCCTATGGTGGGCCATATTGTGGTCGAAAACAGCTATCATGTTGGGCCAAGCAGGATCAAAAGATTGCTCCGTAAAAATATGAGTTATCAGTAATAGGCATCAATATTTTTCATGGGAGAAATTATATATTAAAATTGAAGGAACCTGTGGAGGAGGCATATTGTAGCCGAGTCCAGCTTCCATCTCTGACCAGTTAGGTTCAAAAGATTGCTGCGTATGAAAAAGGTTCGTAAATAATAGGCGTATTTTTATTTTGTGTAAGTTAATATCTGTAAAATATGAACATACGCGAGTGGTGTTGTCGATGTTTGAAGTCTCCCCTTGGGTGTATGAATATCGTTCCCCGAACGGATTAGTAGAGAAAATATTCTCCTCCTATTTGTAGTGGATATTTTTGTAAATCTTGTACAAGAACATACGACCATTTATAATTTTAGATGTATCTGATAATACCTGTGTGCCACCATGTGGTGGAGATATGCGTGCTGATTGTGAGCGGTCAAATAAAGATGAGTCGCCGCGTGCATATGATGGATTTCGCGTAGGAGGTTGGCTCGTACGCGTCATGCTGCTCGTACGCGCCATACTGGATCTGGACGATGGTGCCTCCGGCATATCGTAAGCTTGTGTAATAACATCATCATCTTGAGCGCAACCAAATCTTTTAAGCCCGTTCATGGCCGTATCAAAAATACGCCTAATCAGGAAATTTTTTCCTTCAGGGTTATTCACGTTTCGCAGCCGCAAAGCATCGGATGCAGACCGGGCGATCTCCCTATATTCACGTATCTGAAAATAGAGAATTCAAAGTACAAGAAAATGTTGTGAATATTTATTTTAATTGCAATAAACTAATATTTGTAAAAAAATGCAAGTACCGAGGTTTCGCGATGGTATGCTGTTGTATGTCCGTTCAGTCCCTAGAACCAGCTGCTCGGCCTGTGTGTAATCTGTCGTCCTCTCTGGTGGAGGACCGATGAGCAAAGTCCTTGTGTTACTGCGATACCACTGATTGTAGTGGTCATATGTTGCGTCATTATATGGTCTACGAATGTAAGAAATAATTATCGATAGCACATGTATGAAAATAATCGAACCAATTTAATACACAACGTACCTATGTTCCTGCACTATATCGGATTCCGCATTATTAATCCACAGCTCTATCCACTGTCTATTACGACTGCTCCAGTCAGCACAATTCAATCCTTTGTTATCTTGCCTGAAATGAAATAAAATATTTAATTACGAAGATGTAAGTCAAAAGTATAATGCAATACATTTTGTAGCGAAATGAGCGCACTTACATGTGAACTAGATCGTCAAGTCGCCTCGGTACTGGTGGTGGACCAAACTGTCGCATGACACGCTCTGGGTTATATGTCTCAACCATCCAAAAAAATAGGAGGTTGCAGCATGTCAACCACAAGCCGGAGCTTGTACACATATCAGGTGTAGGTGGATGAGCACCCCACACGGCGACATTTTCCGTCCATGGGTTCCATCTGATCATGTGATCCTCTAGCCCCTCAAACTCCTGGTGGTATTCCGGGTAACAACCGTGTACCATATTTGTTGACCACCTTTTTTTAGCAGGTACCCAACGAGCTCCAAATGTCAGAGGGGCATGTATAGCCTGGTCAAAATCGTATGGGTGTATTATGTTGGATAGGTGGGGACGTTCAACAGGAAGGTACTCCCATGACCATAGCTGAAGAAACTCATAACTGACGGCAAGTATGTGGCCCTTATATTTTTTCTGGGTGGCGTGACATGACCCCCTATATGTATGAGCAAGCATGGCTGAACCAAAGCTGTATACGGGCCTGAGAGGTAAGGGGTCTTCTACTATCTCTTGGGCAATTTTAATACAACAAATCATGAGTACAAATAATTATAAATTTATTACAACAAATCATGAGTACAAATAATCATAAATTTATTACAACACATCATGAGTACAACTAATTTTAAATTTATTACAACACATTAACAAATTACATCAAGCCGGGTTGTTGTTGCCACGGTAAGGGCATTCCCTTCGCGCATGACCGAGACATCTGCAAACGCGACAATATGACGACGAGATTGGCGTCGACCCTTCGCGGTCCTCTTCAACGCGGGTCCGGAACCCATATGGTGGATTTATCCGGCCATACATCCCTATAGTGCTGCCCAATGCCCCATGTTCAAAACTCACCGTTCCATGTGTGCAGTAGGTTGTAGGAGTTGAAGTACGAAGATATGTAGGTATCCACGCTGATGTTCTCTGCTGAAGCAGCCTTGAGGACATGACTACAGGGGTATCCCAAAAGTTTTGGCTTGTTACAATTGCACTCACACGAGCTAGGTCCGAGGGTGACAGCATGCTTTATTGAGCCTGTGGTGACCTCTCACATACTTGGCGTGTACATGTATTTCCCACTTATTCCTAAGTGCATCAATTTGACGGAAATCATGGCTTTGTGATTTTTTTGCTTTCTCGTCGAGCGACACTCGCTGCATCTTTTCAGACCATGGCTTGTTCATTGCGTCCCGAGCGTTGGCAACCTGGACTCTGTCTGCAAAGTACGACAAAGTCCGGTTCCAAGTTTCATTAATCAGCACCGTGATAGGGAGGGCGCGCACACCTTTCAGCACGCCATTGTACACCTCTGACATGTTGGTGGTCATTATGCCGTACCGAGCCCCAGAGTCGTAAGCAAGCGCCCACTTGCTAAAATCGGGGCAACTCTCGGCAATCCACGTAGACAAATTAACTGTCATGGTATGACTCCTCCGATCTTTTCTCTGTGGCAACGCAGCTTTCTCAATTTCGGCATTGATTCCTCTCCAAATTGCATTCATCTTCTCTGCTGTCTTCTGCATGCACATTCTCTTGAACAGCTTGAACCAATCCTTGTTCTTGAACTTTGAGTAAAAATTGGCTGCCAAATGCCGCATGCACCACCTTGTCTCTAGATCGGGCCACCCCCATTCAGGATCTTGTGCCACCTTCATAAATTCGAGCATGCTCAATAGCCTCGTTTTGCGATCAGAGATGATGCAAACATCGGGGCGATTTCCGACAACTGAAATCTTCAAGCAGCACAGGAACCAGAACCAGCTATCATTATTCTCGCTCTCCACCAATGCGTATGCAATAGGAAGGAGTTGATTGTTTGCATCTACTGCGATCGCCAACATGAGTGTGCCCTTGTACTTTCCAGTGAGGAAGGTACCATCTATTGATAACACCGGACGACAGTGTTGGAATGCTTGTATAGCATGGGGGAATGCCCAGAATAAGTGGTCAAGTATTTCTTCATTTGGCTCCCTGGGGTGTTGACGTTGTCTCCTGAATACTTGAGTCCTGGGGTTACTTGGCGATATCTGATGGAGCATTCTGGGGGCTAGGTCATATGCTTGCTCATATGTGTCATACAGCCTCTGGAAAATCTCCTCCTTCGCACGCCTTGCCTTTCCAGAGCTGACATAGAAGCCAATCTGATCTTGTGCAGTCTCTTGCAGCGTCTTCACACTGACATTGATGTCTTTTTTTACCAACACTTGCATGATATGTGACACATATTTTGCAGTGATGTTCCGGTGGTTATCCAGAGCCCCAACCAGCTCGCAGGTATGTGGTTCTATTTTTGAGATATGCCAGGGCTGACATACCCCAGAGCTCTTTCGAGCGATCACTCTCCCCCTACATCCCTCATTCAATTTGACACATATCACTTTTAGCTGACTTGGATCAGACTGCTTCACTCTGTGCTGTCGAGATATGCCCAATGCATACCTCTTTATTGCCTGGTCAGCGGAGTCCTTGTCAGGTAAACTTTGTCCAACTAGCAGACTGTCCTCTCCTAGGCCTGGAATAGAGCAAAATTCATTGCTTATGGTCATGGTCTGTAAGAAGTAAGGGTCCATTGGACCTGGAACCGCCCTCCGGGAAGGACCAGCGCCTTCTTCGTCTGATGAGGATTCAGACGAACATGAACGAGCGTCATCATCCAACGCCTCATGCAATCCCTCCACGTGTTCGCTGATGTCGACGACCGCGGATCAATATCCTGGGCCAGCATTATGGTGGCTAGGCATCTGCTCCGATGGGCCGATGCTAGGAGCAGCGGTGATGGCAAGCTGCTCCGACGGGCCGGTACTAGGGCTTGCGGTGATGGACAGCTGCTCCTCTGCAGCGCTCCTACTGCTTCCGACATCATCACTAGCTAAAATAAACTTCACGTACACCATCGGCCGTCCGTACATTGCGGTGATGGACAACTGCTCCTTTGCAGCGCTCCTACTGCTTCCGACATCATCACTAGCTGAAATAAACTTCACATACACCATCGTCCGTCCGTACATTGCAGCACCAGGTGTGCTTGCAAACCTCATGTACGTACGCCAATTTGTATCATTTTTTACCTCCCGCAAACCCCAACGGGGAGGTCATGTCCTATCTACGCAGATAAGAGCCTCAACCGTCATCCTCATGCCATGCATCCCCTGACCAAATGGGACTCGAATGCATTTTCTTACATCCGCAAATGTTGTATTAACCATATCTATCACTGCAACTTCCATCGAGTCACAGTTCGAGAAATCCACCCCTCCAAATTCATCACGTACGACTTCCCCATAGAACACTACCAAATTTTCCATCGTACCTACCGCACAACCAGATTTTTAAAATAAAATTAGTAACATCCTACCTTAAATCATATTCATGTTTTAATAATTTCATTACATCAGATATTTTAACATGCCATTATGACTTTTTCAAAATGATTACTCATTTATTGTTAAAAAGGATTATTTTAACAATAAGAATTCGTTACATCACATATTTTAACATGGCGTTAAGACTTTATGAAAATAATTAATCCTTTTTTTACAAAAATAAACGACACAAGAATTCTTAAATAATACTGTTAAAATATTGTGACTCCATTTATACCTCAATTCTTTTTCACAGATGGGTGTACTCACTTCTTCAATAAATTAGTTGATTTCCTCATATGTTCAAATTTCGCTCATACATACAATAATATTACACTAGAGCAGCTATATGCTTCAACCCACCTAAATTCATCCATTTGCTCATATGTTAAAATTTCACCCATACATACAATAATATTACACTAGACTACGCAAATTCAATGTTGCATGTCTAATTAGTAAAGTAAGATATACTGCAGTAAACAACAAATGGTAACAAAATTTGTGCATATACGAATATAATCAAATATCTCACATAACTCACCTTCATGCACTTAATCATGGACTTAATCACTATCTATGCTAATTTTCCGTCTGCTCGTACGAGAGAAGAGAGAGAAGGAGAGTAGCTGCACGTGAGTGAGAACAATGCCCTGTGAGGAGTGAGCAGCTGCTGCTTTTAAAACATGCGGAGTCAGACTGGTGAAGCACTTTCGGTGGTATATTTCATGTATCAGTCGTTTCATGTCTGCACCAAATACATGTGAATCGGGCGAGTTACACCCATACATCATCGAAATTAGCTGCAATCCCTCCATTCACGCGCCACAGCCAAACGCATGGGAAATGATCACACACATTCAGCCAAAAACAGAGGAATCCAGCAGCACGCACTTTCACGCGCACAAACTTTCTCGCGAAGACTTTCGGCCAGAGACGTGCCGCCGTGGCCGGTGGCGGCATCCTGCCACGCCAGCATGCCGCCGCGGGCGCTGGCGGCAGGGCCCACCAGCTAACGGCGATGTCGACGGGAGGCCTTGGACGCGAACGTGCCGCCAGAGCTCACGGCGGTAGGGCGTGCCGCCACAGCCGGCGGCGGCACCCGCCACGCGTCGGCGGGCGAGCGTGCCGCCGCAGCAGTTTTGCCTTTTTCGCTGAGAGGTGATCTTTTTTGCCATTTCAACTGGTGCAGGTGGTTCTTTTTGACAAAAATTCACAGTCATTACACTTGAAGGCGTGCGGCCTACTGACAAAAAGGCTTCTCAGGATTCAGCATCGTTGATAATGCTCCACAAGCTTCAAGAGCTCGAGGTCTGTATATGTAAGACTTAGCAAAGCACCATGGATCCACTTTCCAGCTACTACTAATCAACCTGGGGATCTGATCTTCACTCCCATAGTAAATTATGTTAAAATTGTTTATGAAGAACTCCGTGGTAGTGCTATTTAACCTTGCATAGCCGTAGAAAGTATTACGTGGCCACTTGGGTTCCCTAGTTTCCGTAGTGTTGTGTTTGGAGGGATTGGAAGCTACATTTCTGTCTTCTAAAATTATATTATATGATTTAACTTACTGAAGAAAGAACATTTTGTGAAAGTTGATATTTGTTTGTATTTTCTTTTATGGGCAACAATATTGGTTTGAATTGAACCATATTTGGGGAAATTCTCTACCTTACTTATAAGGTACTGCAACATCCAATTAGAGTTTCAAGCTCAAATTTCTCATAGGTTCCTAACAGAACTGAGTGCCATCTTGTTAACTCCTTTATTAGAAGTCTACATGATAACTGATAAAATACCCCGTACCTGTTTGTTTCATGTGTATCTAATAAAATGACATAACGTTGGCTCCTGAAATTTCTCTACACTACACAAATGTCCCATCAAAACCCAATTATAACGTTGACAGTGGAAAACAAAAGAAACATGTCAGCCATTTCCCAAAAACCAAAACTACTCCAAAACACAGCAATTTACAGCACCACACCAGCTGCTGATTGCTACAACTAGTATATACAAAAGCATGACGACGGTCTCTTACCGCCGGCTGTGTCCAACAACCCATACATGGCCATCTTCTTCTTGTGCTCGTCGGCGCACAAGTAGTCCAGCGCCACCCGGTGACCGAGCCTTCGGCTGCTAGCGCCACCGGGAGTGCCGCCCTTGGTGTCTAGGCCATGGTGGTGGAGATGTATTTTCAACTAAGCACTGGAAAGGTTGGAATAACCTTAAGAGACTAGATACTCATGTTGGTGGTCCTTCGAGTTCTCATAACCAAAACATGAAGAGATGTGACGATCTAATGAACCAAAGCCAAGCCAATCCATTGAACCAGGCCGGGTGATACTTGATGGGGTTCCCATTTCAGTTCTCTTAAGAATATGATTGTTATGTTTCCCTCGGTAATTGAAGTTCTTCCTCAAACATAGGATGGGAAGATATGTTTACAATGGTTAATGATTTCTTCCTCAAACATGGTATTGAACTTCTAGATATGAATGTTATGCATATTCCTCGGGGATCAATATCAAAGCATAAAGCTCAAATTGATGGCATATCAAATAAGAATTACTATCAGCGTGTCATGTATGTTGTTATTGATCTATTGCGTGTGGAGTTAGATGGGTGGTTTAGTGAGAGCAGCACGACCTTGCCTACTTGGGATGGCTTGTTCGGATCCTTCTGATTCACTCTCTAACTTTGTGAAAGATAAAGTACTAGCAATGGCTCGGTTATATCCTGATGACTTTGAAAATGAAAGCAAGATGGAAGATCTTAGCATCCAACTTGACAACTTTATTGAAAACGTTCGTGATGATTCAAGACTCTCAAATTTGAAAGGTGTTAGTGAACTTTGTAGAAAACTAGTGGAGACAAAGAAGCATACTAGTTTTCCTCTAGTATTTCTTTTGGTGAAGCGCATTGATTCTGCCGGTCGCAACAACTACAGTTGAGAGAGCATTTTCCGCAATGAAAATTAGCAAGACTGATTTGCGGAATAGAATAAGCGATGATTTCTTATATCATTGTCTCACTACGTATGTTGATATTGATGTGTTCTTGTCTATTAGTATCGATGCTATTATGCATACCTATCAGGTAAGCATGACCGCAAAGGGGTTCTACCATAAAGTAACAAAGTGTGATCTTTTGTGCTCTCATTCCACAGTGTGTTCATGTTTATTTTGTCTACACAAATGTGTTCTTAATTTTTTTTCACATTATTTAAGCTTGACATCACAACTTTTTGATACTGGCTCCGCCGCGGCGGCCGAATAGGTTTTAGCGACGCGACCTGCCACGGCTAGCCGATTGCCCCCCTTTGCGACCAGAAACAGGAGACGCTCCAACACCTCCTGCTTCGATGCATAGTCACTCATGAGGCTTGGGCTTGGACGCTGATGCGGTGGGACAAGCTTGAGTGGATGCCCGATGTTGGCACTGAGATTGTGCACTGGTGGACCTCTCGTTTGCTCCAGGGTAGTACAGAGGGGCATGTGGCCAACGATAATCTTGGTCTTCAGGTGTGTATCTGGAGGCATCATAATTGACATAGTGTTCACTGGCGCCACCCCAGCAGCGGCGGCGGCCATTAGATGTAGGATCAGGGATCGGGGAGGAGTTCCATAGGTTCACTGATAGCTAGGCATTTTCGCTCGTAGCTAGGATATCCTAGCTACGCTTTTTCACTCGGAGTCCTTCGGATTCCCTGAGGCTCTTCCTTTTTCATGGCGGGATGGAGATTAGGCTTTCGCGTTGTAGGGGGGGGGGGGGATGGAGATTAGGCTTTCGCGTTGTTGGCGGTGATACTTGTGGCTGGGGCTTTTTTGCCCTCTCTTCTATGTGTAAAGCTGAGAATGGTTTTAAGTAAACCGGGTGTAATGGTTCGTTTCCTCACCGTGGGTTCATCTGGTTCGGGTGTAAATGGGCTGAGCTTCATAAAAGTTTGGTTCAGTTTGGTTTTTTCTACAAAATAGCTGGGTATGGTTAAGTTCGGGTCCGAATAGGTTTGGTTCCAAACAAGTCAAACCCACCGTTTACACCCGGTTGGAGAATCAGTTCCAGAGCTGCCGTTCCAGTCTCTTCCTTCCCGTGCGACCACAGGCGCCGCCTCCACAGCGCATGGTTCACTGGTGCAGCCTCTGCAATGGCCGCTGCCACTGCTCGTGCTCGGCTCGCCGGTGCAGCCTCTACGACTGTGGCCGCTGCTTCTTGCGCTCGGCTCGAGGACCACACGAACGGCTCGCTGGCGCAGCCTCTGCGACATCCGCCGTCGCCGCGTGCGCTCGGCTCGCTAGCCACGCACACGGCTTCCTCTGTGAACGCCGCCGCCGCTGCTTGCGCTCGGCTCGCTGACCACACGCACGGCACGCCAGCACAGCCTGCGACCGCCGCCACCGCTGCATGCACTCGCTGAACGCTGACCACGGCCATGTGGCTCCAACGCAGCTTCTGCAATAACCACCGGCGCTCGGTCCCATCAGCCTGAGAGGCTGCAGCACAAGGGCAGGGCGGGTGGCGGCGGTGAAGGCGGATTGTCCGGTGAGGAGAAGGGGCAGGCAGGGCGGGTGGCGGCGGTGAAGGCGCATTGCCCGGTGAGTAGAGGCAGACGGAGGTGCGGTGACGCCCTTTCTCCATTCCCTGCATCTCTGGATTAGCTCGTTTCGTGCACTGCCGCTGATAGCAAGATTGAGTTGTGAGTTGTCCCTTCCAGATCGATGTATGTTCAGCAGGAGCTGGTTGTCACCTAATAACTCAGCAAAAGGGTTCAAACCCACGGATGTGTACTGGGTTTGGTTCGGTTTGGGTGGAGAATAAAGTGGGTATGGTTTTGGTTGGGTTGAAAATGATATTAAATGGTTTTAGGTGGGGTTGGACTGACATTAATATACCCGCGGGTGTGGTTGATGTATGGCTCAGTTTCTAAACCATTCTCAGGTTTATCTATGTGATTAGTACACCTTCTACGGTGTATTCTCGAAAGAAAGAAAAAAAGGATGGATCATGGTCATTAATTATATAGAACTATGAATGATGGGTTACAAGACTTCCAGACAACTGATACATGCTATAAAGTTTATTTTCCAAAAAAACACCTGACCTGTCACGATGATAAGACACATGGAGAAGAGTATACAAGTAAATTGATATTTTTCTCACAACTCAACCTATAAACATGGTAAAACGTTAAATAGTTATCAACTTGGGAGTAAAACCATGCATGCATTTCCTTACGACTGAACGGCCAGCCTTTGTAAATGCTCACAGAAGACCTGGAAGCTGACATCATCTGTGAATATGATGTCAGAACCTGCTGGAACATCGTGTGCTGAGTTGTATGTGGCTGATGGATTCAGCTTGGCTAACAAGAACCTCGCCTGCATGCAGCAGAATAATGTACTGTGTGTTAATTTACATAGATCAACCTGCAGTTATCTACATATATGTGCGGTACTGTTACATAAACTTGAAAAAAAAACTTCAGTGTGCGAGGTATAAAATATACTCAGATAAGAATAATTGCCACCAGCAGAATCGAGGGAAAATCAATGGATTATAGTTTCAAAGTGGAGAAAGGGATGGTGGCTAAAGATCATAGCTTAGAGCCTTTGAACATTCAAAACAGTAAACGCATGTGCATGGGCCAAAGATAGTAGGATGTGAGAGCCGATTGGCTGCCTTAATGTACACACATGACACGTTACTGATGGAAGTATCAAAGTGGAGAAAGGGATGGTGGCTAAAGATCATAGCTTAGAGCCTTTGAACATTCAAAACAGTAAACGCATGTGCATGAGCCAAAGATAGTAGGATGTAAGCCGATTGGCTGCCTTAATGTACACACATGACACGTTACTGATGGAAATAGCAACAAATAAGAGAATAAAACAAGATACAATAATATATACGCACCTGCGAGCCATGTTGGTCACAGACAACTAGTCTAGGAACTGGAAATCGGCCATTTATTATGACCTGAGCCTCCTCCTGAGGAGCTTGTAATAATTGTGCGAATTGCTGAAATAAACAAAAAATTCTGAGCATCCGAATTGCAAAATTCAAGTATGTGATTAGTGTTGCAAGTAAATCAGCTAGCCTGATATATTAGTCTTAAACTCTTAATCACCATGGAAGAATCCAAATCCAAAACAGCAAAATATCAGTTGCAACAGGCCCCACGAGGCATTAGCTCTGCCCGAGTGCCAAAACTAAGCCAAAGTGTGGCTTGCCAGAGAGCTGTAGCCAATAAAATGTATCTCGCCAAAGGAAAAAACAGTAGCGAAAATCGATCAAAAATGGGTGGGGCTAAAACACTGGCATAGCTTGCCTAAGAAAGCTTGCAAGCTTTTGAACCAACCAACCAAATCCAAAATATTGAGATATTGGGGTTCTAAATCCCCAAAATTCAGTGGAAGAAATGGTGAGTCTATAAGCATAAATGATGACTCTGTGTCTTCCTTTTTCCATTTCCTTTTGATTTACTAGTTGTCAGAACTCTCTTTTTTCTGACTTATAAAGAGCATCAATTCTGAACTTGAAAGTTTTATGGCAATAAATCCATAAGTACATGCAAATTAATCTGAAATTCTGGCATGTTGAACTGATGCATCAACTGACCAGGTTGCAAGATTAAACCCTGAGGGTGACTAGAAACTGATGTGTTGCCATCTAATACTCAGCAGATCAGATTCACTGATTGACTGGATGTTTTCACTCAAAGAGGAATGTAAAAGCCATTTTCATTTTCTAGTATTCACCCAAAAACCCGTCCAGTTAACTTTTCAAATTTCAGTTTATGATACGAAGAATGCAATTTAGTACTATTAAAACTAGTATTGTACAGGAAGAATGGAACAAAATGGGAGCTGGTTGAGATGAACCAGGCAACCGGCAGATCTTGAGAAACCCTGTCATGTAGCTTTTTTATGGAAGACCAATGCAAATCACCACCAATATTGTACTGTAGAACTGATTCACTCCGGCATGTTTATGAGTGACTGGTGAAACTAGCACATCAATACCTGACGGTTTCTAGAATTAAGGTGCATTTTGTCTGGAAAGATCAAACCAATGTCTCCTCTCAAGTAACTAAAATAGATATTGTTATGAGCCAGTACAGCAAAATATAAATAGAAAGTGCCACATAATCATACATTTGCAGTTCAAACAGTTAGAAAGGAGAAAACACTTGGGGAGCAGAAGATTCAGAAAGGACCAACCACATTACCTGATGCTCTGGCTGATTCTGGTAACACATGTTTCTCCACTGAGCAATTGTCATGCCATGGAAGATGACAACACTGAAGTATGCATCAAGTAGCAGTATACGATCTGGTGCTATTGACGCCACATCCAGGAATACAGGGGAAGGAGGTGTATCAAATGAAAATGAAATTAATGAAGGCTGAATCATCGCAACCGAATTAGTGATGCTCTCACGGTTGAGTAACATTCGGAAATAAGCTGTCTCATCTGGACTGTTATTGAAAACCTGTAACAACAAAGCTCTCAGTATTAGTATGGCAATGATTTCCTGGAGGAAGAAAGAAACCAGCCAGTCAAAAACAAGTGATAGTCAACTTTAATAATTTGACATCCAATGATGTTTTAAATATTTTAGATTGGAAACTCTCAAATCGTATGTACAAATTTATCTTCAAAAGTATTTTTCAGAATATTATAATTCTCTTGGGTTTAATGTATCTACTATGGTAAAACTTCTGTGGGGGGTGGGGGGGTAACAGGTGTGCAACACATCACCTGAACAAATTGTGAACGTCGGAGATTAAACATAAACTGAGGAAACAGTGAGAAATTAGAATGTAGGCTAAACGAAGAGGGATCATCCTTTCGATAATCCCCAAATCTTGAACAAAGTCGTATGAGAGATCTATCGAGCCATCGTGTTGCGTCAAACTCTTCCTACAAAAATGGTTCAAAAAGACTGTTAATCATGCATCTCAGCACAAAGAAAGGGCAACAAAATGAATGTACAAAAATGCAGGTGTCTGAAGATGTCATATGTTAAATCAGAGAGCCAAAGGTACAGTTTGAATAAATCTACAATATGCCCAAATGTAGTAAAGATATCCACTGAGCAGGTAATGCTGACATTTAATAAACGGTTAATCTATCTAGGGAACATGCCCTTCCTTGTCTTTGCATACAGCACGTGCAAAGATTCAGATTGATCGATCATGTGGTTGGTGCGGCCTGCGGGAAGTTTTCGGGCATGAATGACTACCGGGCGCATGGACGGGTTAATGGGCTGAGCTGTCTTCAGTGGGTCAGTATGCCGCATATGCCAATGTACAGCCAAACGAGTGGATAACACTGAGAGAGAGGAGAGACGGGAGGTGGCAACTGCCGCGCAGGCTGAAGAAAACACATGCGCACAGGTGGGAGACACCACAGCAGCGGTGGAGGCGCTACTATCTTGGAGATGGCCAGCAGACACAGCAGCAGTGTCACAGTTGTTCTTGAATTGCCACTGGCCAGCAGGAAGTGGGGGTGGCATGCAGCAGAAACGGGCGGCAGTGGTGTCGCCTTTATTGGCTACTTCATCGCCATGGATTGCTCCACATCGGCCAAGGTAACCACTAAACCTGTACTAGCACCCAGGTTATTTGGCCAAATGCCTAGCTGGATATGTGATTTTGCTAGGTGGTGTGTTACACACTAGAATTTCAGGTTTGGTGGATGGGGCATGAAAACAAGAATAGATTTCTCAATTGGAGGATGAAGACACTAACGGACTGCGGTTTTTGTAAGGTTAGATGTAGGGAAAGAATTTCTAAGTCTTTAGGTGATCACACAGCAGGATTTACTTGGTGGTGGTTCGATTAGTTTGGATTGTATCAATATACTCAACCATTTTTCCGTTCACCCACTAGTAGTCAATAAAGGGGAACTCAGCTAGTTTATTATGAAACTTGAACCTCTTACTTAACCTGGTAGCTCTTTGTATATAATCTGGCAGCCATGTGGGGTAAATCCGGTAGCTGGTTTAGGAGAATCTGGTAATTGCTTGTAAAAGAATCGGTAGATATATCGAATAACTTGTTAGTTTTCATCAGACAACCTGCTAGTTTTGTCACGAAACCTGGCAGTTGTTCCTGAACAACCTAGTTGTCATTGGAAAACATGTTTAGCTTCTCTAGAAATTTGGCAGTTTGTTTCATCTTGTAGTTGTCGTCTGAAAAAACGGGTACTAGAGATCTGGTAGATGTTGCTAAACAACCTGATAGTTCAATCCTGAGAACCTGGTACTACCTCCGTTAGGGATTATAAGGCCGGCGCGTATTTCTAGGTTACCAATTTAACCAACATAACATGAATTGTCCAATACAAAAATTATATCATTAGAAAGTAGAACATCTAAACTTTCAAATGATATATGTTTTGTAATATATATCTTTTATTATGTTAGCTAAATTTACGGCCTAGGGATACGTGGGGGTCTTATAATCCGTAACAGAGGGAGTAGTTGTTTATGGAGACCCAATAGCTATATCTAATAATAATTTATAAGTAATCTGGTTGCTATTTCTAAATGAGCTGGTAGTTGTTTGTGAACATCTTGGTAGTTGTTATCTGTAAATTTTGAAAAGTCGGTAGCTTGTCATCGGAAAACACGGTAATTGTCTAGATCTGCTAGTTGTTTCTGAACAACCTGGTAGTTCAGTCGTGACTCGTGCGAACCTGGTAGCTATATCGAGGAAACCCGGTAACTATGTCCAAAAAGTCTTGTAACTCCGTAGCTATCATTTGGAAAATTGGTTGTTATTTCTAAAGGATCTGTTACTTGTTTGTGAACATCATGGTAGTTGTTATCTTTACAACCTGGTAACCAATCAACCTTGCATGAACTCTGCAAATAGATGAAACATTGCATTGGTGACGATCTTCAGTGACACTGCAACAAGGACTAACATCATTAAAAAAATTATTATAGGGTGATGGCGGAGGCGTGGTGAAGGGAGAGGAGGGCCTGCAGACCCTCGTATCTAACTATTTCATTAACTTGTTCTCCCCCATGGCAGGTACAAACATGGAGCATATTCTGGATCATATTATGCCGAGGATCACGAAGCAAGTATATCAAATGCTCTCGGCTGAATACAGAAGTGGAGAAGTTAAAGCTGCACCTGATAGTATTGGTGATTTAAAGGCCTTGGGGCCAGAGGGCATGCCAGCGATCTTTTATAAGAAGTTCTGGAGGACAGTTGGTGATACCCTGGTTCACGAGGTTCTTATCATGTTGCGAAGTGGCAGTTTACCAGAGGGATGGAACGAAACAGTTGTTCAGGTCATCTCAAAGGTTCACAACCTAGAGGGTATGAAAGACCTACGCCCTGTGAGCCTATGCAATGTTGTTTACAAGTTCATCTCCAAGGTGCTTGCAAACTGTCTAAAAGCCATTTTGGACGAACTCATATCTCCAAATTAAAGTGCCTTTGTACCTGGCCGTCTTGTTTCAAATAACACCATTCTGGCCTATGAAATGTCACACTTCATGAAGAGAAGGGGGAAAACATGCTATATGGCGGCAAAACTTGACATGAGTAAAGCTTACGACATGGTGGAGTGGTTTCTTGAAGGAGTAATGAAGAAGCTGGGAATGTGCGTGTTGTGAATGGGCAACTAGTATTCACAGGGGGCCAAAGGCCAGTACATGTACATGTGTGACAATATGCACAAAACCCCTCATACACTGGGGATATACAAGTAAAGGGGTTATACATCTCTAACAACCCCCCCCCCCCCCCCCTAAACTCATGGTGGATCAACAACACTGAGTTTGGAGAGAAAGAACCCATGTTGCGCTCTAGTCTGGGCCTTCGTGAAGAAGTCAGCCAGCTATAACTAGGAAGGCACATACTGTAGAGCCGAGCCATAACCTGATCCTGCACATTACGCACAAATGAAGCATCAACACCTATGTGCTTGGTGAGCTCATGCTTCACCGGGTCACGTGCAATGCTGATGGCACCAGTACTGCGGTCTCCAATAACCAGCGTAACCAAGTCACCTCTGCCGTCAAGAGAGCCATCGCTCGCAACTCAGCCTCTGCACTCGAACGAGAGACGGAGTTGTTTCTTGGTCTTCCAAGCGATGAGAGAACCACCAAGAAAAACACAATAGGCAGAAAGAGACCGGCGTTCCGATGTCACACTAGCCCACGTAGCATCTGAGTAGGCATGAAGCTGTAAGGAGCTGGAACAAGGAAAGAAGAGGCGACCGGAGATGGTACCACGAAGATAGCGTAGGACGCCTAGGAGGTAACAGAATGTGGACAGGATAGGAGATGTTAGGATGGGTGATAGCAAGGTAGACAAGACTCCCAACCAAGTGACAATAGCGCGCGGAGATGCACATTGAGCTCCATAGGAGTCTCACGCTCATCGCCAAGAGCGGCACGAGTGAGGAGGTCATGAATATACTTCTCCTAGGAGATATAGAAGCCATCAGAGGTAGAAGAAATCTCAATCCCAAGTAGCGAAGAGGACCAAGATCAGTCATGAGGAACTGCTCACGAAGACGGGCCTTGACAAAGTCAATGTACTCAGAGTCGTCACCAGTGATGATCATGTCATCGACATAAAGAAGAGTCCGACCATGAGAAGATGTGTGGACAAAGAGCGCAGGGTCATGTGCGCTAGGGACAAAGCCAGCGGAAGTCAGGCAAACCGCTCAAACCAGGCGCAAGGGGCTTGCTTAAGGCCATAGAGGGAGCGCCGGAGACGGCAGACCATGCCATTGGGAATAGAGTACCCAGGAGGTGGCTGCATGTACACCTCCTCACGTAACCCACCGTTAAGAAAAGCATTCACATGACCACTGTTCGTACTCTCCTTGCTGTTGCTTCTATTCGTCACTGGTTCGTACTCTCCTTGTTGTTGCTTCTATTCGTCACTGGTGTGAATGGGTGGTGTGAATGGGCAACTAGTATTCACAGGGCCACTACATGTACATGTGTGACAATATACAGGAAACCCCTCATACACTGGAGATATACAAGTAAAGGGGCTATACATCTCTAACAGTGTGAAATGTTTATAGAAAGAGTTATGTTCCCCTTGTCTCAGTTTCTTCACACATTCCCAGCTAGCATGACAATTGTGCAGTAGACAAACTATATGTGTATATGACAATCAGTTTTTGCGCTCCTGATAATAGCTAATATAATGCTTGATGCATGAAAGAAGTTACCTCTAATTCCATTTTCAATGAAATGTATCTTGCCAAAACAACAGCTGCAGTTTCCTGGTCAAATCCTTCGACTAGTTCCTGCATTACAAGAAAATATATGTCGAACTGTCAAGTGTGCAAGTCATCCACTGAAATGTCGTAGCCTCCAAGTAACACTTAGGAACTGATAATCTCCTACTTAATTCTATGAAGAACTCTTTACTCAGGGAAGAAACATTCATTTGTTCGAGCAAAATTTGACAATAGGATTTTTCAGATATCCTATAAACAGTGAACACAAGTCTTAAAGCAGTTATCTCCAAAAGACTGTTAGCACTGATTCGACAGCTTAAGCCCGGTGAAAAAAGGAATGTTCAATTGTAGTACATCCCGCACTGCGCGCACTTATAAAAACATAGCCTTAAAACAGGTGCATGAGAAATAAAATACTACAAGGCAACAACGTAAATGTGACAAGTTGAATGCCCAAGTGTTTCCACGGCTTCTAAAAAATCTTTGCGGTAGCACATGTTAATCATAATACAAAGCACAATAAAAGATGCTCCATACTTCCAATGATCATAGACTGATTATGGTTCAATTTTAGCATACAGCTCAATAGCATAGCATACATAAGAAAAAAAAAGGCTAACCTCAGTATTGGTAGAACCATCAACCCATTTTCTGGATATAGTAGTAACTCTTATCCTCATTTGACCTTCTGGGTGTTGGTAACTACAAAAGAATCAGCACAAGAATCAGCACACATAGTACATTCGGTCAATTAAAACAAAATAGTAGAATAGAAATAAGTACCTGGTTACAAATTGTATATATAAATCAGGATTTTGATGTCCAGGCTGGCTGGTGCGTTCACTCGGTGAGACATCAAAAAATACTGTAAATGATGTATTCCTATCAAGCCCACACATTTTCCATGCCGTTGAATTTCCCTGGCCGACAACTGTGTCTGCGCATAGAGCTCCTTTCTGCAGTTGCCATTGCAAACATCAAGCCAAGTCTTAAAATTAGTCGTACTTTTCAGCTTAAGAGATCTTAGCACAAATGGGTGTATGGTATAGATAGGCCTACCTTCTCCAAAGATGTACACGGTCCAATAACACCCTGAACTTTAATGTCCTTCGAGCAGTTTATTTCAAGTGTGCCACTTCAAGAAAAGAAAAGGCAACAATCAGTACATATTTACAGCTCCCTCACTGATATAAGGAGAAAGACCTCCACAATCTCTACTTAGTGAACATGGTTAACTACTTAGCTATCTGAAATTCTCAGTACAAAAGATTGCACAAGTTCACTATCCAGAAGAAACTTCTCATACTCCATCAAGCAAAAAAGGAAAAAAAATCAGACCAATTTTGATCTTCAACTTTCTAGTGGTGGTTAGGTGGATGAGCAGTTGACATTATCTACATGGTGATAAAAGAGGAAATGAAACATGAAAAGAGGAAAACTGTAATCCAAATCCTAGACCATGTAATATTTTAGCTTCCTAAGATCAACCACACCATCCTAGGTTCCTAGCTCACAGCCACTGCTAGCCAGTCCCAAGTCCTCCACCACAACATTCGTTGCTTCCAATTGCCACCATCTGAAACCGCCCACAAAAATCTGGCACCGCAGCAGCCCCTGATGGCACTCCATGTCATGTCCTCTACTAATCCATCTCACCGGCATCGAAGGCTGCTCCCAGTAGTAGCATGAGTTCATGAGCCATCATCCCTCCACATAACAAGATTGAGAGGAGGCAGGGAAGGGAACAGAAGTCACAATGTTGTGGACGAACAACTCCACTGTGGTGCTACAATGTGGACAGCACAAATGTTGAAGGAACCACTTCAACGTGCTGCGCTAGATATCGCTCTAGGGGCGGGGGCTGTCAAGAGTTTAGTCAAAACTCTCAACACACAAGATCTAGTCCAAGATCTAAGACAGAACACAAGGTTCCATTTATTTCATAGGTAGAGGTTGAACCTCTATTTATAGGCTTCATGAGCCTTCACTACTTAGCTCTACTCACAACTAGAGTATTCTAGAGAACACTACATAAGCTAGGAAAAGAAATACAACCTAGTTACAACACATAGCTAGAACACTCTAGAAACCACTACAACACATATGACTATAGTACTAAACTACCTACTAAAATTTAGTAGTAGTGTGCAGAAGCTGGTACTAGATTTTAGTTTGGTTCTATTTTATTTTATTTTCTCTTCTATCCCTCGTCAAGAAGTTCTCTCCTGGCGGCAAAAGAATTAAGTCAGAGAAGGATACGCTATGGTGCAGAAATAGTATCGTCAGCGAAAATGACCAAGGCCACTGGTTTTCAAAGAAGAGATGTGGCCAACGTGGATCCACATGACAGAAGCAAGGGAGTGAGTGGTGTCCAAGGAGAGATAAGAAGATACAGGAGTTTGAAGCTCAACCTTACTGCTGCTTACCTGTCACCTATCTACTGTCTCGTCATTGCTGTGAACTCATGTATTCAGTCACTACTCATTACCGCCCCACAGCTGCGCTGTGTGGCGGTTGCTTATGATCATTGCTCAATTTGTGTAGCATGAACCAAAAACAACTTGGTTAGAGGTTAAAAGACATACGCATGATGAATGTTTACTTTGTGATGTGGATGGCCAGCACAACAGAACCAACAAACAAACCACAGTAGGTGGTGAAATGATCTGAGTTCAAAACTACCGACTAAACAGTTAAACAGATCTACCTAGACATACCATCTTTGGATGAAAATGTAAGGGATAATAATGGAAGGGGATAATAGAATGTAAACTTACTTGAATGAGAGGCCTAAGGAATGTTCACCTCCCTCAAAAATACGTTTAAAAGAATCCTTAAACACGGAATGCCCAAAACTCTCAGATAAGACAACAAGGCCACCTGTTCTCTCGATAGCAAGCTTCATCTCAGCTAGTCCAACCTGTTTTGATGTTACAAACATCAAAAAAGAATTATAAACAGTTCAACACATGTTCAGTTCATTTGCGGAATACAACCCGCTGTTTCAAAATCACGGTGGCTAAGAAAAACTGGACAAAAGTACCAACTGGTAATCATAAATCAACAAGCACAACTGGAGGATTTTAAATGACTTAAGATACAATCCACTGGGAATACTCTTAAGCTCATAAAATGTGAATTCATAATATTAGCATCTCCTGATATGTATATTTTTCTTCTTGGAGCAGCAAACATAGACGCCGTGACAAATTTGGTAGTACGAGGGCTTCTTATTCCACAAGAACGAAAGCACCTTTTCATTCTTTCATATATTATTTCTGATCAAACATTCAACTAGAGTAAGACTAATCAAACACTGAAAGGATATATTATTTCTGATCATTAAAAGTTGCTAGTGAAAGATGAACAAATAAATGCCTAATATAAGAGATGACTACAGCAGTGGGAAATTCAGGTCTTAGAATAATACACCCTTTTACACAATAGAACAGAGAAGCTGCATATTATTTTATAGAGCATACGTTATTTGTCCTGAAGTGTGTTGGATGCCTTGCTGTTTCGTGGTCATGAGAATGTGTCTGTCTCCATTGCGTGTCATAATGATACAAAATCCCATACTCAATCAAAGATTTAGGCTCTGCAAGCCTTTTTATTGTAGTAGGCACAATTGTTGCATTGTTAGCAACTATACTATGTCCGATGCTGTTGCTATTTACTTGCTCTGGTGTGCCTATTTTTGTATGTCTAATGTTGCATCCTGAACAGGTGCACCTGCCTGGCATGTGATGTAGCTGTTGATCGCATGTGAAGAACTAAATTTTGGTCTTAGTGGGACGGTGACTAAAATTTCTTGTTTGGTGCTGAGTTGTTTTCCTGTACAAGTTTCAGTTTCATCATATCTCATAAATTGTGCAATTGTGGCGGTATCATCGCCATCCCAGGGAGGATGTAACCAAATATAACTCACATACAGGCTCAACATCTCGTCTCGGCATGTCTGAACAGATACAAGCTTTAGGGACACCACAGTTGTATGTACTCAGCATGTTTCAGGAGGGAGTAGCCATGCCAAGATGAGACTGGCTACCAAACACACCCACAATTTCTGGTCGTCTAATAGCATCGGATTCCATTTATCTCCAATATATCCTGGTAACAACAACAACAACAACAACAACAAAGCCTTTATTCCCAAACAAGTTGGGGTAGGCTAGAGCTGAAACCCATAAGATCTCGTAACCAACCCTAAACCCAATATATCCTGGTAACGTGACCCTAAAATTTTCAATCGATTTCCACCAATTTAAAAGGCACCAGCTGATCCAAAACATCACAATCATCCAACCATACTTATGGTGCATAATGGCGTGTTTGTTTGGGCAGTATCTGGTGAGAAGTAGCTGGGGCAGTCTACCTGTGAGAAAGCCCACTGTTGGAAGCAGCTGGTGGACGTATAGCTTTGTCGTTTAGATTTAACGGGAATTAGCTGTTTTTATCCCATTTTGTGTAAGTATCTCTTTTATAATTGATACAAATATGATTATTTTACTTGAATAAGCCATTTTTCTGGGTAATTTTTATCTCTTTTTATAATTGATACAAATATGATTATTTTACCTGAATAAGCCATTTTTTTCTGGGTAATTTTTTTACCAAGATTAATTTCTAACATTTATTTTTTCAACAATTAAGTGGTCGAAATTTAATATTTTGACATACTGCAAAAACTAGGTTATTATCCAGGCATAAACCAACAGATAATCTAAAAAGATATTTGACATAACCAAGGTGGATTTGGCCAAATTAGAACGATGTCAGAACTTGCACCAAACACCCTGATTTTGTGTGCAATTTCCTCAAGATTCTAATTTTCAATATCAATTCAACACATACTTGCTCGTTAACAATTATCATTATCAGCACATAAATTGCTCAAATGCATAGTTATTAGTATGTTACTGGTAGACAGGGCTGCTCATTCAGTCCCTTCTCCACTCATTTACTTTTTGAGTTCCAAATCCCCTACTTGTATAAACTCAATAAAATGGTTACAACTACACTTGGCCATTAACAAACATGAATTTATTACTTCCAACAGCACATGCAACTGAATCTGCACACAAACAACAAAAAGGTTGAAGTACACGTGAACAAAATAACAGATCCTAGATGTTCAGGTGCATATGAGCCACTCCAACGAGAACACACAACTCCAGGAACATAACATCAGAGGTTGGGATGGCTGTTGGCAACCTACGCCTTAGGGAGGAGTGCGACAACACTCACATCGGGGAGAGTTAACTCTGAGGGGCTGCAGCATCTTCTCACCCGCGACAGAGGGTGTTGGGCACGGGGGAGCAAGCTCGGGGGCGGAGAGAGGTAAGATAAATTGAACTATCGAGGGCAATCTTGAACATAGGATCCTAGGGCATCTCCAACGGCACACCCCAAAACAGAAAGGAAAAGTGTCCGTTTTGGTCCATTTGGGTTCGCTGCAGACAGGATATAGGCCCATGTCTTCCCCTTGTCCATTTGGGGTGGGCGGTGCACCCAACGGCGCACCCCATTTGGACATTTTTTTCCTTTTTTGCAAAAAAAAATATATTTCAACATATGAATTTAACGGTGCAAATTGTACAAACAAATACAAATCCCACGAGTGATTAAATTGGGGAAAGAAGATCAAGTAGTACTAGTAAAGGATGCACGCCTGTTTGAAACACACAAGCAATGAACCTTGAAGCCATTTCAATATGCATCGCTCAATTGCCAAGCTCGCCTTGCTCCTCGCCACGGTCGTTTCCTGCGCCCATGCAAACTGCTGCCCACGTGAGAGGGACGCATCGTTGGCCTTCAAGCGAGGCATCAACGACACCTACGACGTCCTCGACTCGGGGGCAAAAAGGCGCCTAGATTGTTGATGTTGAACAGACGTCGCCGAAACCGGCCATGTGACCGAACTTTCTCTCCACCTCGTCCAGCAGCGGCAAGGCGCACTGATCTGGCAGCAGCAACATGGGCCTCCCTGCTCGGCGCTGGCGAGGAGGGCGGCGGGGCAGTGGCTGATGGCGTCCCTGTTCGGGCACCGGCAAGGAGGGGAGACGCATCGAGGGCAAAAAATGTGCCTAGATTGCTGACGTTTAGCAATGAAACCGGCCATGTGACCAAGCTTTCTCTCCACCTCGTCCAACAGCGGCAAGGCGCACTGATCTGGCAGCAGCAACATGGGCTTCCCTACTCGGCGGCGGCGAGGAGGGTGGCGGGGCAGCAGCTGATGGCGTTCCTGTTCGGGCACCGACAAGGAGGGGTGGCGCATCGAGAGGAGCCAGGGAAGCTGTGCGTGAGGAGAAAAGAGAGGAAAGTGAAGCCGTGGGGGTTGGTGGATTTGTTTGACTGGCAACTCGGCTAGGTCGGGCGTGGGACTGGATGCGTGTACAGTGTCCGCCTCGCGCCATTTCCAGCCCAAAATTGGTCCGGAAATGCTGTGGTCTGGGCCAAAAACGGACAACGGTCTGTTTGGGCTACCCCATTGGGTGGAAGCACCCCTCTCGATGCTTTGGGGTGGCTGCCTAGTTCATTTCGCCACCTGCCCCTGTGATAAGTGCTTATTAATTTTCCGATGTTTGTTTGCGCTCAAGCAGAAGCACAAACACACCCTTACCATTATTATCAGCTAATCATCAGTCGAGAAATGCATGACGCTTACAAGATTCCTAGTTATAAATATATATATGAAATGCCAATGGCTCCAAAAAGGTCGTGTGAGGCTCTCACTTAGGCATTCCTCGGTGCTGGATAAAGCCCACCACCTTGCCTTGGCCATAGGCGGTGGTTAAGGCGGCCAGCGAGGTCCTCCAACGACAGCAACAGTGAGAGAGAGGCCAAGGAGGGGAAGAAGCTGCAGCGGAGGGGAGAAACTATAGTCACTGCGTAAAACAGAGGGACCAACCCAGCAAGAGATAGACCTTAGCAAGCCTACTGCGCTTAATTCCTTTTGGAACTTGAAAATACCATTTAATTCTGTTATAAGTACTTATTTCTTGACAGATTAGATGCAATTTACTATATTCTACAACTTGTAAGAAATAGTCACATAACTTAATCTTACGAAGTTTCAGATAGTCATTTGATTAAAGACTAAAGGAGAACTGGCATTAATATAGTGATCTACTCCCTCCGTTCACTAATATAAGATGTTTTAGCTTTTTGTAGATTCATTTCTTTTGGTATGTATCTAGTCTACTTTTACTGGGTAGATTCACTCATTGTGGGGTCTATCTAGTTCGCATTGAAAAGTCTAAATCGTCTTATATTTGTAAACAGAGGGAGTATAAGTTAAGAACACGGACTTCTGCAATGTGAAGTCTATTGAGAATGATAGAAACCTCAATACAAGCACCAAATATAAAGCTGGCTAAAGAGAATACTAACCTGATCAAGAGCAGATGCAAAAACATCTAAAACATGACCTTGACTGACCAATTGCTTAGCAAGACCATCGTAAAATTTGACAGCTTTCTGGAAATGAGGAGCTGCATCCTTATCGAGATCCTTATGTGACCTCACTGGCTCTGATAGATCTTTTGATACAATCTGCGTTGTCAAATGGAATAATATTTCATGCACATGGTTTTATGAACATACGTGTAGAGAAATATCATCGCAAATAATCAGGAATATGTAGAACCATGGACTTATATACTTATATAACAGAACTGCCCCCCAAAGCTGAAATTTCAGAATTGCCAACACCTAACTTTAATTATGTGATGAATCATGTATAAAACTGAGGGAGGAGAAACATGTTCAATTGACTAATCTATGGTCATGCGTAGAAAGCAAGAATCTTTACCACTCCAGGACCTTCAGTGCATGGCCCACCAAGTAGTGCAATGATCCGTGCGCCAGTCCCAGGCATGCATGCTCCAAGCAACCCAGCTGCCACGCTGAGCGCAACACCAGTGCACCTGATCGCACGGTTCCCAGCCTCCACCGGCCATTGGTCAGGCTGCAACTCGTCGAGCAACTGTAATACAAGCATACAACAACCACTATATCAAGTTACACTTTGTTCAACTACTAAATTCACCAAACCTAATGGGCCAAAACTCTCACCGTGCTGAGTGTGCACTCGCACTCTGATACCGGGAGCAAGAACCTGTTAACCCCGGCCGTGGTTGAAGGATGCATCCCGTTGACCTGTTGCCCCCCTGGCTGCTGCGTCATCTTTGGGAATCCCGGCCGCCCCACACCTGATAACCCAAGCTGATCCAAAATCTGCTCTTTGGAGATGTCCTTGGTCCCCCGGAACACGTAGATCTTGCTGAGATCGGAGAAGCCAAGCTCGTGTAGATGCACTTGCGTCCCGAAGGTGACCAGGCCAACAAGTGCGTGCTCTGGCAGGAGCGCTACCGCCTTCCGCATGGACAACTTGACGTACTCCAGTTCCTCCTCGATGATGCACGTGTCGATGACGAACAAGAAGACTGGCGGCGGCGGTGCTGGTGATCCCGGGGCCCCAGCGACGAGATACTCAACGGTGGAGCATTGCGTGAAGAGCTCGGCGGGCACGTTGTTCTCGGAGATACCGGCGTAGTGCGGGGGAAAGTGGTTGCGCGAGAAGCAAAGCGGGCAGATCCAGATCTTGGCGGCGTAGTCGACACGGGCGAAGGGGTTGATGAGGGCGGAGCAAGGCGGCTTGCAGCGTAGCGGCGGATATGGAAGGGGCGGCGAGGCGAGGGACTCAGGAGAGCGGACAGGACAGATGGAGGCGGCGAGCGGGACAACGCAGCGGCTGGCCTCGACCTTGGACCGCGGCCAGGCGTTCCATGTGAGGCGGACAGCGTCCGGGCCATCAGGATCGGCAGGCGCCGAGGCTGCGGAGCGGTCGGCCGCCATGATTGAGCGCGGCGACCAGAGTTGGAGAGGAGAGCGGGTGGATCGAGATCGGAGGGGGGGAGAGGGGAAGGTGGTGGATCTTGGTTCTTGGGCCTCCTTCTCTTCTCGAGCGCTGTCTTTTGTCCTGGTTTTCTTTTCTCTCAGGGGCAATTGCTGAAACTGAAAGAGCTAGGCTAATTACACCATTTAGATCAATCTCCGGTCCTCGGGAGTGCGCTGGACAAAGAAAATAACGCGCATCTCCAGACCCGCCGCCGTATTTCGGACGTTCAAATTGTCCGTCCATTGCGTCGGCACGTGGACGCCATGCGATCCAGGACGACTATTTGCGTCGAGTATCCCAGCGGTGTGGATGCATTTTTTAACGGAGACAGCGTTAAGGTTGTTAATGACGGTTTAACGTCTCATCGAGGCGTGCCACCGGCGATTACCGGTTCCGCGCGACGACGGTCGTTCTCGCGCTTGCCCAACACATTGGCAAGTTTCGTCGGCGTTTCGCGTGCGCGGGAAACGACATGCGCGGCAACGCCGTTTCCCGCTCCGTCGTGGCTACATATGGTGGACACCGGCGGGGGTGACGGACACACCTCAAGCTAAACCCTAGCAACCATCCATGGCCGAGGACAACCTTAGCTGGGATCAGGTTGTTCAGATGTGACGCCAAGCCCACCCGGAGGAGGACGAGCAGCTAGTCGCCGACGCGTTTCAGGCCGAGCAGCTGGACCTGGAGGCGGCGGAGGTTGCGGAGGCGGCAGAGCGCGTGCAAAGGCGTGAGCCCCTCGCGGCGGCCAGGGCGGAAATCGCCGACGCCGCCTGCGCGGGCTATTAATAGCACCACACAACTACACTCCAAAACCAACAAGCACTTATCCTTCCACCTGTATAGAATAATACTTGTCGTACATCTGCACAAATTTGTTCAAGATCTGCGACATGTAGTATGGCCCGGAGGGTTCAGGCTAGGCTTGTGTTGGAAGATTCAAGGAACGATCGGATCAAGTTGCATTGAGGGTCTCTGGGACAGCTGACCCCGGCCGGTGGAAAAACCCAAAAACCTTCATTACTTAGCGCTAGTTAACAGATAACACTCCGATTCATATTAGTTGAATCAACTTTTCCTAGATTCGTATGTACCTAGTTAATTTTCTAAACACAACTTCATGCTCAGATCTTAAACTCAGTAGTAGTTAAGAACTAACTTCGTGTTCAGTCAAGTCCTAATCCATTTAATTTCCATCGTGATTCGTGCTAGTTATGAGTTGCAACATGAGTTGCAACTGATATTTGATGCAAAGAAAAAATGAAGTCGGACGAGTTGCTTCCTTGTGTTGTACTATTCCACATGATCCTGGCTCGTGGCAGAGGAGAAATTCCTTCAAAATTTATTCGGTGCTTTCCAGTGTATCAAGCATATTCTTATAGGAACAGTGTTGTCGTGGTGAACAAACAGATGCCATTGGTAGGCTTATGTTGAGGCCAAATGCACGCCGAGGGATCCGGAGGAGGGGAGGATGGAGATGAAACACAAGCAGACACACACGGGACACACGATATACCCAGGTTCAGGGCCCTCGTGAGGAGGTAAGACCCCTACTCCTGCATGTCTGTAGTAGATGAACTCAATAGGGAGCTACAATGGTGTTCTTCAGCACTTGGCCAAAGGTAGAAGATGAAGCTAGAGGAAGAAAACCCTAAGATAAGAGCACACTAGAAGTAGAACGTAACCTCCAAAGGCAAGGGAACTACCCCCTCCTTATATAGTGGAGAGGAGGCTTACAAGAGAATGAACTACGGAGGGAATCTATGCCTACATCAGCCACCTTTATAAAGTAGCGTTGACCCTGGCTCGTGATGTCCCCGCATGTGCCCTCTGTGCGTTGACCTCTGCCGATCTGTGCACTGTTGCTCCTTCGTCAGCGCATGCTTTGGCCTCAGTTGGAAGTTAGCGTGGCCTTCGTCACTGGGAGATCTTCCGTATCTCGCCAATGTCTTGTAGCGGGCGACTGGATCTTTGACCAACAGTAGACCGTTGGTCCTATGCCGGATCCTCATATCGGCATACCCTGAGTATTACGGGCTAGCTTGACCCGTATACTAGATCTATATGCTGGATTACCCACCGGGTCCCGTTATGTTGGTAACCTCTGTCCCGGGTTGGTACTTCAGCCGGACAAGCTTCAAGTTGGTCAATAACTTTGACACTATCATGTCGTACTCCAGCATAACTTGAATCACCCAACATAACCATCCTATGTCGGTCAATTATGCCCCAGGTTAGTCTACCGGGGGTCATCCCCCCGACATTAGTCCCCGAAGTTGGTGTGGTCCAGCGATGCTAGCAGATGGGCTATAGCAGATTCTCCGCCCGACATTACTCATCTCTCCGGCTTAGTTATTCCAGTTTCCTTTTTAAGCACGAAATACTCCACTCGCGGCATAGACCTAATCCGGCCCAATCGATCGACACTTAGCAAGTATTGCCGACGGCTTCCAGCACAGTTTCCCACTGGCTTGTGCCCCTGATGACCCACAAGTATAGGGGATCGCAACAGTCTTCGAGGGAAGTGAAACCCAATTTATTGATTCGACACAAGGGGAGCCAAAGAATATTTGTAAGCCTTAACAGCGGAGTTGTCAATTCAGCTGCACCTGGAAACGGACTTGCTCGCAAGAGTTTATCGATAGCAACAGCTTTATAGCAGTAGCGTAGTGAAATAGAAACAGACAGTGTAATAAAGACAGCAGTAGTGATTATAGTAAACAACAGGATTAAAATACTGTAGGCATAGGGATGGATGAACGGGCGCTGCATGGATAAGATAACTCATGTAATAATCAAGACTAGGCATTTGCAGATAATAATAAAACGGTATCCAAGTACTAAACAACCATAGGCATGTGTTCTGTATATAGCCGTACGTGCTCGCAATGAGAAACTTGCACAACATCTTTTGTCATACCAGCCGGTGGCAGCCGGGCCTCTAGGGAAACTACTGGTAATTAAGGTATAGAGTACCGGAGCAAAGCATTAACACTCCGTGAACACATGTGATTCTCATATCATAGCCTTCCCCTCCGGTTGTCCCAATTTCTTTCACTTTGGGGCCTCGGGTTCCGGACAGCAATATGTGTATACAACTTGCAGGTAAGATCATAAAACAATGAATATCATCATGAATCAATAACATGTTCAGATCTGAAATCATGGGCACTCGGGCCCTAGTGACAAGCATTAAGCATAACAAGTTGCAACAACATCATAAAAGTACCAACAACGGATACTAGGCACTATGCCCTAACAATCTTATGGCTATTACATGAACAATCTCATCCAATCCCTATCATCCCCTTCAGCCTACATCGGGGGAATTACTCACACATGGATGGGGAAAACATGGATGGTCGATGGAGAGGCGTCGGTGGCGATGATGGCGACGATCTCCTCCAATTCCCCGTCCCGGCAGGGTGCCAGAACGGAGTTTCTGATCCCGAGATTGGGTTTCGCGATGGCGGCGGAGTTCTGGATGTCTTCTGGAAAAGTGGTCGACCCCCCTTGCGTTTTTAGGTCGAAAGCCTTAAGTAGTCCAGAGGGGAGCGTCGGGGGCTGGCCGAGGCGGCCTCACTATATGGCGGCGCACCCCCCTCCTTGGCCGCACCGACCTATGGTGTGGAGGCCGTGGGCCTCCCCCTGGCCTTCCCTTCTGGCTCTGTGTGTCTTCTATAAAAATAGGCCCTTCGCAATTATTTCCGGGGATTTTCCTGAAAGTTGATTTTCTGCACAAAAATAAGACACCAGGGCAATTCTGCTGAAAACAGCGTTAGTCCGTGTTAGTTGTATCCAAAATACACAAATTAGAGGCAAAACAATAGCAAAAGTGTTCGGGAAAGTAGATACGTTTTGGACGTATCAACTCCCCCAAGCTTAGCTTATTGCTTGTCCTCAAGCAATTCGATTAACAACCGAGTGCGATAAAAGAACTTTCACGAACACATTTGCTCATATGATGTAAATATTCTCATGATATGGACGAGTACTTAGGCAATTCATAATAAGATACATGCAAATAAAGTCATCTAATAGTTATGTCAATCATGAAAAAGATACCAACAAACTAATAATAAGCATCATGAATCATATCTATCAGCAGGATTGCAATGTTCATAAAGAGATATGATAAAGTGGTATCTCGCTTGCCCGTATTTGTACAACAAAACATAAATGCCCAGGCACCTCTGAATTTCATGGAAAGACTAGAAGTAAAGAGTATCAAAGATAAAAGCATCAAAGTCATACCACAGTTAACCATATTCTGGGACAAACATATTAAACTAAGAATGACAGTTATGCTCTCAAGAAGGTGCTCAAAGAAAGGATGGTGACTCAATATAAAAGTAGAAGATTGACCCTTCGCAGAGGGAAGCAGGTATTAACATGTGCTAGAGCTTTTCATTTTTCTAAAGACAGAAGTAAAATTGTTTTGAGGGGTGTTTGTTGTTGTCAACGAATGGTAGTGGACACTCTAACTACCTCGTCAACCAGACTTTCAAGAGCGGCTCCCATGAAGGACGTTATCTCTACCAGCAAGGTAGATCATCCCTCTTCTCTTTTGTTTACACATGTATTTTAGTTTCATTATGGATGACACTCCCCCCAACCTTTGCTTACACAAGCCATGGCTAACCAAATCCTCGGGTGCCTTCCAACATTCTCATACCATGGAAGAGTGTCTATTTGCAAATTAAGTTGCTTACTGATAAATCAGGGCAAAACATGTGAAGAGAATTATTAATGAAAGTTGTAATTAATTGGGGCTGGGCACCCCGTTGCCAGCTCTTTTTGCAAAATTATTGGATAAGCGGATGTGCCACTAGTCCATTGGTGAAAGTCTGTCAGGAGTAAATGACAAGGTTGAAAGATAAAACACCACATACTTCCTCATGAGCTATAAAACATTGACACAAATTGAGAAGTACTTTGAAGATTTTAAAGGTAGCACATGAAAATTTACTTGGAATGGTTTGAAATGCCATGCATAGGTATTTATGGTGGACACTTTGGAATAACTTGGTTTTCAGGGGTTTGGAAGCATGAGCAGCATTCCCGCTCAGTACAAGTGAAGGCTAGCAATAGACTGGGAAGCGACAATCAAGAGAGCAATAACTGTCATAATCATGCTTGCGACAGAATAAAATTAACGGAGGCATAAAAGTGATACAAGAACTCTGAAGCAAAGTAAATCATCGAGGCTTAATTGACTTTTTGTTTAGTCATATGCATGCGTGAGCATGTGCCAATTCAATTCAAACGAGTTATTCAGAGGAGGATACCACAATGTCATACCTATCTATGAATAAAGCAATGCAAGCAAATGTTTATGACATGCTACTCATATTAATAAATTGGAGCTAAACATGAGAGATCATGAACTACTAGACTTTCATTAAATGACATATACCTCACATGAACCAACTAAGTATGCTCACATGGATGAGTATATGTACAAAAATGAAAACAAATAGAGTTCATACCAGCCTCTCACCACAGTTGAGTTGTCGTAGATCGTCATTATCGTCTTTCACTTGTGTGGCTTGAATAATATGAAATGAAAACCAAGCTCCAACCACCGGAGACCGCTGAACTCCCTAATAAACTTTACAAAACCGAAGAAGAACAACAAATATTTTTGGCGTTTTCGATATTAGAGTCACTGAACGAAAGTGAAATCTTTTTGGATTTTCTCATAGCAAACCAACGATAGTAAATAAAGCAAAATAGGAACAAGAAACCAAATAAACAAATGATAAAGAGAAACAACAGAAATATTTTTGGTCTTTTTGTGTCTTAGAAAAGAAACAAAGCAAAAACAAGGGAATGAAAACTAAAGAATCACAGAAAAGCAAAGTGGCAGAAATCTGCCAAAACTTGACAGCAGTACAGTAATCATTTTTTTCGAAAATCTTTTGCTGTTCAACTCAAAAAGTGCTTAACTAATGAAAGTTAGATAATAACCTGGGGAACATGCACAAAAATTGGCAGCTCAAAATGACGTTCTAGCTACGCACAGCAATTTTTTCAGTATCCGTCCAGAATCTGTTTTTTAGGCAGCACTTCCCCAAATATCATCTTCCTCATATTAGAGGCAACCATCGGCACACAAATGAAATAAAAACGTAAAGGTGAAGGTTACGACAGTAGTAACAACCTTCAAAAACTAAAATAAGAACCTACTGAAATAAAAATAACCGAAAGAGAAACAATCAAAAGAAGCGAAACAAGTATATAAAAATGACCGGCAATTGTAATATGCAATGAATGAGTGATGCCGGCGTACCTCCACCCAAGCTTAGGCTTTTGGCCTAAGTGGAGGTCAACCCCACGGTGCCCATGAGGTGGCGCCTCCGTAATATGATGAAGGAGGATCCTGTCTGTAACATCCCAAGTTTCAACATAATAAAGAGATGGGAATTTCAAATACTCAAAATTCACAACTAACAAAAACTTTTATCATGCATATAGTACTACCTATAGTATCATGCATTTTTGTGTGCTTATACCATGATGAGTGTTTGTGTGTTGATCACTTGTGCTTAAACCCTAATACATGATCTAAGAACCTCAAATAGATAGAAATCAAATAAATGGAAAAAGGCAAATATCACTCACATACACTTTTGGTCAAATTTGCAAATCATCAACCAAGGCCACCATTGCTTGTGCCATTGCTTGTGAAACACTAATATATCAATAACAAACACAATTGCATCAAAGAAACACAAATCAAATCAAAGAAAATATCAAATCTCACTTACATATGATAATGGTCAAAATTGGAGTTTATAAAATGTTGCCCACTTGGCACCCCTGGTTTGGAATATTTCTAAACCAAACACCTCTACTTCTTTCCACCTCATCCAAGATCATGTCAAGATGAGCAACTTTGATGTTGACCACAAGTGTTGACTCTGCCTAGGTTGACCATGGTAAATAGGACAAGATGCTATATGAGAGTAAAGTGAAGATGACCACATTTTTGAAACTTTGCAATTCAACACCAAAATGAACACCACCACCACCATTCTATCACATTAATTATATAAAAGAGTTGCACCAAAATTCATCCAAAAATTTCAAAGTGAAGTTCTTGCGGCCATTTCATCGAGCAGGTTGTGAGCACAAATCTGCAAATCACATACATTGCAAAACCCAGCAGATTTTACCATGAACCATCAAGCCTATGTCATCCCTGGTACCCCTCTGTCCTCACCAAGCATTGCCAAGCAGAGAAGACAAGGTTTGAGTACAGGCAATCATCATTTTCTTGACCAAAGTCACCATGTCGTGGCATGGCATGACCTCACTCTGCCAACTCTCTCCCTGGCGTGCACCACCGTGTCTAGCATGTCCCTCCCACTCTCCTGGTCACCCTGGACACGAGCCTCGATCGAACGGTGCACCGGACACGCTGGAACGCGCGACGCCCAGACGTGCCAGACGTGCACGCGCACGACGGAGCGTGCACGGCGAGCGTCACTGGCACGCCCAGAGCATGCCTCGCCTCGCTCACTCGCGTCACCTCCGCCCTTTACCTCTACGCCATTCGCTTCACGACGTCACCGCGCACCGCCCAGACACCGCCATTGGCCCGCGGGAACGCCGTAGACGACGCCCATCTCGCCGACGACCGCCGCGGGTACTGGCCGCTCCCGTCACGCGTCAGAGCCCGCCAGTGCTTCGTTTTCAACGCAATCACGCGCGGCGTCATCACCAGTGCGTCGCCAACCCCGCAGCGTCATCGCCAGGCCACCGGCTCCGCTGTAGCATCGTCGTCGACGATGACCTCATCGCAGCCCCGCGGCACCGCCTCGCTGCTATAAAAGGAGCACCCCGCTCCTCAAATTGAGCACACCTCTCACTTCCCCTCCTCACCCTGAGTCGCCTAGCCACCTCACCTCGCCACATTACCCACCAGAGCACCCCAATCGCTAGCTCACTGCCGCGCACCGTCGCCGAAGATCGCCGGAGAAAGACGCCGCCCCAGGAGACGCCACTGCTACCAGGCGCTTCGTCATCGTCGACAACGTTGTTGCGCACCTCTCCGACGACCGCCGGAGCTCCGACGAGCTCGCCGACCCCCTACCGCCGCCGCCAGTGAGTCCCTTTCTCGCCGGAGACGACGGCGTCTCTGAGCCGTTGATCTCGCGTCTAATCGTGCGGCTCATATCACGCATACCGTTTCGCTGGGTTAAAACCCACTGACGCGTGGACCCCACGCCGTCAGGCGGCCCGCTGCGCTAGACGCACTGATGGGCCGGCCCGTTTCGTTTCTCCTCTGTGCAGCCCACCTTCTTTCCCGCCTAAGCCCAATAATTCAAATATGAATTTTCGAATTTGATTAATTATTCTCAGATGCTGTTTTCAAAATTAAATAGGATAAAATCCACCAAACCAAATTTGACAAATTTTATATATTTGGAAACCTTGTTAAAATATCTACAAAATTACACTAGTCCCAACTCTAAATTATTTGTATAATAAATGTGACCAAAATAACAAGGTAGGGCCTTTTGCAACTTCAAATAATTATTAAAAACTAAATAAAAATGCTTTTAAGATGATTCCAACTCTCAAAAATCATAATTCACATTATATATCAGAATATATAAAAATATGACATAGTTGTTTGTATGATCATGGCCTAGTTTAAAAAATGGCCCTATGGCTATTTCTAGTTCATTTAAATTGGGCAAGATGCTTTATTAAAATGTATGAGAGCTTCACTCTCATTTAAATCTTGTCCCAACTAATTCAACATGAGGTAGATACCATGGTTAATTAAACCTCATATTGAATTAGTTGGTGATATTAAATCTTTACCATGTGTTATTAAAATGCATGAGGTGCATCACCTCATTTAAATTATTTTCCCAAGTGATACTTATGAAGAGGTTGACCTTGGTCAACCTAGGTCATATATTATTATTTGAGGAGATTAAATCTTAACAAGATTCAATGAGAGGAAATTATTTCTCTCAAGAATTAAATAGAAACATGATACGTCTCAAACGTATCTATAATTTCTTATGTTCCATGCTTGTTTTATGACAATACCTACATGTTTTGTTCATACTTTATGATATTTTTATGCGTTTTCCGGAACAAACCTATTAACAAGATGTCGAAGTGTCATTTCCTGTTTTCTGCTGTTTTTGGTTTCAGAAATCTTACACAGGAAATATTCTCGGAATTGGACGAAATCAAGGCCCACGATCTTATATTTCCACGAAGCTTCCAGAACACCGGAGAGGGACCAGAGGGGAGGCCCAGGGCCCCCACACAGTATGGCGGCGCGGCTAGAGGGGGGTTCCCCCTGGTGTGTGGGACCCCTAGACCCCTTCCGACTTTGTTTCTTCGCCTATATAAGTCGTTGTGACCTAAATCTTCGATACGGAAAAGCGACGAAACTCCAGAAAGACTCCAGGGACGCCGCCGCCATCACGAAACTCCATTTCGGGGGACAGAAGTCTCTGTTCCGGCACTCCGCCGGGACGGGGAATTGCCCCCGGAGTCATCTCCATCGACACCACCGCCATCTTCATCGTCGTTGCTGTCTCCCATGATGAGGAGGGAGTAGTTCTCCCCCGAGGCTGAGGGCTCTACCGGTAGCTATGTGGTTAATCTCTCTCTCATGTACCCCAATACAATGATCTCATGAACTTCCTTGCATGATTGAGATCCATATGATGAGCTTTGTATCACTATTAATCTATGTGCTACTCTAGTGATGTTATTAAAGTAGTCTATTCCTCCTTCATGATGTAAAGGTGACGGTGTGTGCATCATGTAGTTCTTGGCGTAGGTTATGATTGTAATCTCTTGTAGATTATGGTGTTGGGGGGATGACCCCCGGTATGCCAAAGGCATGCCAAACCGGATGGTTTAGGCCATCAGGATACCGGTTTAATCATCATACCGGAGCGTAAGATAAGAGTTTGGCTAAGTGGACTGTGCCGGTATCCCCAAGAGGGGGGTATACCGGAACAGGGTAGAGAAGACACCGGGATGCCGGAAAGAAGAGCATGTCGGCAGATTGGTCAAAGATTCTCTCCAGAGCTAGAGGACAAAGATGAGCTAAGCAAAGAAGCTTTATACATGGGCGTGACGATAAAGAGGAGGATGACGAAGAAAGAAGCCGGGAAACGTCAGCCTCCCTGTTTAAAGAAGACCCCGGCATCATCTATGATTAAAGTAGCTTTATAAAGTATCTTTGTAAAGTAGTTTGTCCATTCAAAGATGCCATTAGGGTTTCTTCCCCTGTAAGCCACCCTCTCCCCTATATAAGGAGAGGGGGCAGCCTCCTTCACGGGCGCGGAACATAGAGAGAGAGATCCTGTAAGCACAAACCTGTAACCTGTGGAAATCAATGAAGAAAGTGATCTAGAGCGAGTTCTTCCTTGTGTCTTTCCTCTTCAACCTCTAGCCTTGGCTAAGTTCTCGAGGAAACCATCCGGAAGTTCATCCCATCTAGTCACAAACCCTCCCCCGAATCCTCTAGCGTCCATTCGGCCCCAACTTAAGCCATCCTATGGCATCTGTCTGTTCACCACGACGATAGTTGGCGCCCACCGTGGGGCATGAAGTGGCGCTTGCAGGAGTTCATATTCGGGCGGGCATCCTCGAGATCGCCGGCGAGCGTATGGTGTCCGCGCTCGTGCAGCGCATCTACGACATGGACTTCATCAACGACAACGCGGGCTGCTTCGCCAACGGCGGCAAGTTCCCGCACAACGGCCGCACCATCGAGTTCGGCAGCCACCGCGTCTACTTCGGCACCGTCCCCGTGCGCCAGTGCCTCTCGCCGGTGCTGGTGGCGCCGGACCCCCAAAGGTGGCCCTGTGCTGGCCGCGCCGCCGGTAGCGTCGAGGTAATGATGACCGGTGTGGTTGGTGCAGGCAAGGAGGTTGCGGATGAAGGTGCTGGTCGTGCGGCTTCGACCCGTCCGGCCAAGCAACCGCTGGAGCGCGATGCTGGTGCTGCGGGAGCATCTTCCGCACCACCGGAAACACCACTCCAAGCGGCGATGAACGTGCTGGCGACGCCCATCGCGCAGAACATCGACCCGGCTGCGGCTCAAGCGCAGCTGGAGGCGACGCGCAAGACGCTGCTTTCCGGCGGCGCGAACATCATCCAGGCGCAGCGCGAGCTGAACCTGACCCTACGTGAGTACAACGCTGCCCATGGCTTTGCTTCTGTTAGCGCTCATGCTGCTAGGATGCCGGAGAACCGGCTTAAAGCTCGCAACCTAGATCAGGATTTGCGCAAAGAAGTTCTTGCCGGCAAAAGTACCTCTGCATCTGTTAGCATCGTGGAAAAACCTAAGTACAGTAGCCCGGATAAAACTATAAAAGCTGCTAAGGCCGCGGTAGAGCTGTGTGAGTCGCTTTCCGGAGATGCTTTGGCAAAACAGCAAGAGCGTGTTAGAGAGCTGCTGGAAACTATCGAGCAGCAGAATCGTCGAGCAGCCGGCTAAGCTGAACAAGGCTGCGGCCTCAAAATCCGCGCGTTCAACAAAGAATGCCGGAAGCAAGTCCCATGGGCAGGCATCGTCCCCCATCCGGACGAAGAAGAGAAAAAGAGATGAACGCACAGCGGATGATCGTGTACGATCCGGTTCTTGCCGGAAAACAACAAGCCGGGCAACACGATGCCGGTAGAAAAAGCCAAGGGGCAGATCGAGGCTACGCCAGAGGAGGCTATGCCGGAAACAATCATGCCGGTAGATATGAAACCGGGCAAAATTACCGAGCTGCAAGGGCAGCGTATGAGGAAATGCCACCACCAAGGTACCGGCAGGCAAGAGCCGCGGAACCGGAAAGATACGGAGAGGGAGATTCCGAAGTAGAACGAACAAGAGTCTACCGGAACCCTTTGGGGGAACGCCTGGGGGAAAGATGTTTGCCAGACCAGGATGCGAGGCACAGGTTGGACAGGGTACATCTTTCCGAAATGATCGAGTCTGAGGGTCCTCCTGGCCCAAAATGCTTTGGCCCACGGATCATGGGAGAAGAGCCACCGGTACGCAACTTCCTGCTGCCCCGGGATACAAAAACATATGATGGCACGACCAAGCCGGAGGATTGGCTGGCGGACTATGTCACAGCTGTTTACGTAGCTGGTGGTGGAGTAAACCGGCGTTGGGCGGTAAGAATCATACCGTCCTACCTGGTAGGCCCTGCACGGATTTGGCTTAACAACTTGCCGGCAGGAAGCATTAACGGATGGATGGACTTTGAGGAAGCCTTCGTGAACAACTTCAGTAGCACTTACAAGAGGCCAAACCGGCCCCAACAGCTCGCTTTATGCCAGCAACGTGCCGGTGAAACAGACAGGGACTATCTCACCCGGTGGAACTCAACAAGAAACACGTGTGAAGGAGTGATTGAAGCACAAGCAATCGCTTGGTTCAGTCAAGGATGCCGGAGAGGATCACCGCTGTGGCAAAAGCTGCAAAGAAGCATGCCAGCAACCTTGGCGGAAATGATACGTGTGGCGGATAGCTATGCATTGGGAGACCCATTGCAACCGGCAGTACAAGCTGAGCCGGAGCAGTCAAACCCGCCTCAGCAGCGACAGGAACAATACCGGGACAACCGGAACAACAAGAGAAGGGAAGATTTCCCAGATCGAAGGTACGCGCCGCAGCACGTTGCTGCTGTGCAAGAAAATTATGATGCCGGCGGCAGCCAGAGACAAAAAACCGGATCGCAGCCATGGGCGGGTCCTAAAAAGCAGTGGGTCGAAAAGAAATCCTGGGGCCAGAAAAAGAATTGGCAAGAACCCGTAAAATACACCATGGAAGCCGCCATGGATCAACCTTGCCGGTGGCACACGCCGAACCCGGATCACCCGTCGAACCACCTGACGAAGGATTGTTCTTGGACCAAGTACTTGATGCAAAAGGGAGCAGTAAAGGACGCGCAAGCACAAGGGTGCTCAACAGTGTTGCCGCCATCGCAAGATATGCTGCGTCAGCAACAACTACCACCACCACCACCACTTACCGGAGCAAATGCCTTGCCGGTACAGCCTCAGCCAAACAGGCAACAATACCAGCAAGTTAACCGGGTGGAGCAAAACAATGATCAACCACCTCCACCGGTACCTTTAGGCCGGAATGTTTACGAGGACCCGCATCTGTGATGTGTTGTCTTTGTCACTGAGCCAACAGACATGCAAAGTGTGCATCGCCGTTCCATGGAGGTGAACGCCGTGATGCCGGCGGTCCCCAGATACATGTTGTGGTCAGATCAGGAAATTACCTGGTCGTTCAAAGATCACCCCAAAATCATGCCGAACCCGGGTGGATATGCTCTTGTTGTGGACCCAATCATGAAAGGGCCGCAGACGCGAGTAAAATTCAGCAAGGTGCTGATAGACAACGGCAGCAGCATAAACATCATGTACAAGCACACCATGCATACGCTGGGCATAACAGAAAACATGCTTCAGCCAACGCGTACAACGTTCCACGGAATCGTTCCGGGCTTGTCTTGCGCTCCGGTAGGAAAAGTTCGGGTAGACGTGTCGTTCGGAGGACGTGACAATTGCCGGGTTGAAAATGTTGAGTTTGAGGTGGTGGACCTAGACAGTCCTTACCATGCCTTGCTGGGAAGACCGACATTGGCAGCTTTCATGGCTACGACTCATACGGCTTACCTCAAGATGAAGATGCCGGCACCTCGTGGACCCTTAACTGTGGTGGGAAACTATAAGGTCTCACTGGAAACAGCATCTGCCGGATCGAACCTAGCGGAATCGCTGGTGATCGCAGAGGAAAAAAGGAGGATGCAAACTGCGGTTGCGCTGGCTCAGTCCTCACAGTTGAGCTTAGCGGCAATGAGTGGAAGCTTGGACTCACCGGCATTCAAGCCGACGAATGAAACAAAGGACATTGTGCTGGATCCGGCTTACCCGGAGCGCACCGTTCGTATCGGTGCCGGACTCGATCAAGCATAGGAAAGCACGCTCGTCAGCTTCCTCCGTGAGAATCGGAATATCTTCGCCTGGTCAACTGATGACTTGGTGGGTGTTCCGAGGGAGCTGGCTGAGCACTCTCTAAACGTCCGGAAGGATGCCAAGCCGGTGCGACAGCCTTTGCGCCGGTTCGCTGAAGATAGAAGGAAAATCATAGGAGAGGAGGTGACAAAACTGCTGGTTGCCGGTTTCATCGTGGAGGTCACGCACACAGAGTGGCTGGCTAATCCGGTGATGGTCGAAAAGAAGAAAGATGAGAACCTGGAGGCAAAAGCTCCAAAGGTGTGGCGCATGTGCATCGACTACACCAACCTCAACAAGGCTTGCCCAAGAGATCCTTTTCCCTTGCCACGGATCGATCAAGTGATTGATTCAACTGCTGGGTGTGAGTTGTTGTCCTTTTTGGATGCGTATTCCGGTTTCCACCAAATTTCCTTGAAAAAGGAAGATCAAATAAAAACTGCGTTCATTACCCCGCACGGGGCTTATTGCTATGTCACTATGCCTTTTGGTTTGCGCAACGCTGGTGCAACGTACCAGCGCTGTATGCAAAAATGCTTGTTTGATCAGATCGGAAAGAATGTGCAAGTCTATGTAGATGACATCGTGATAAAAACTAAGGTAAAGAACACCTTAATCGATGACATTCGGCAAACATTCGACAACCTAAGACGGTTCCGGATGAAACTTAATCCGGCAAAATGCACCTTCGGTGTCCCTGCCGGCAAGCTGCTTGGTTTCCTTGTGTCAAGCCGGGGCATTGAGGTCAATCCGGTAAAGATACGGGCAATAGAAAGAATGACTGTCCCACGAGAACTAAAAGATGTGCAAAAGTTTACCGGAAGCTTGGCATCGCTAAGCCGGTTCATAAGCAGGCTAGGAGAAAAAGCTTTGCCGCTGTACGCTCTAAAGAAAAAATCCGATACGTTCGTCTGGACCCCTCAGGCAGACGCGGCGTTTAAAGAGCTAAAAACCATGCTCGCAACAGCCCCAATCCTGGCCTCACCTTTAGAAAGGGAACCCATGTTGCTTTACATAGCGGCAACAAACCGGGTGGTTAGTGTTGTGGTTGTGGTAGAACGAGAAGAGGAAGGAAAAACCGTGCAGAGGCCGGTATACTACCTGAGCGAAGTGCTCTCCTCCTCGAAGCATAACTACCCGCACTTCCAAAAGATGACGTACGGCGTGTTCATGGCCGCAACAAAGCTCAAGCACTAGTTTGAGGAGCACCCCATGAAGGTGGTGAGTGAGGCACCCATCTCAGATATCATGGGCAACAAGGACGCCAGCGGCCGGATTGCGAAATGGGCAATCCAGTTATCACCATATGTGCCGGTATATGAAAGAAGGGACGCCATAAAATCGCAAGCTCTAGCTGATTTTTTGGTGGACTGGGCAGAAATGCAGTACAAACCACCAGAACATAAGATAGAATACTGGAAGATGCACTTTGACGGATCCAAGCTCAAGGAGGGTCTGGGTGCCGGTGTGGTACTCACTTCACCAAAAGGAGATCATCTCCGGTATGTTTTGCAAGTGCATTTCGGGGCATCAAACAATGTTGCTGAATACGAGGCTCTGATACATGGGCTCAAGGTCGCAAAGGAAATCGGTGCGCTCCGGATCATTTGCTATGGTGATTCAGATCTTGTAGTACAGCAGTGTTCCGGAGATTGGGATGCGAAAGATGCCAACATGGCCTCATACCGGTTTCACGTGCAAAAGATTGCCGGATTCTTTGAAGGCTGCGAGTTTCACCACGTGCCGCGTGCGGAAAATGAAGCCGCGGATGCTTTATCCAAGCTAGGTTCGTCCAGGCAAGAAATTCCTCCAGGAATAGCCTTGGCGCACTTAAGAGTTCCATCAATCAAGCCAAGTCCGGAGTCGGAATCAATTTTCGTACCGGAGTCACATGTGGTACCAATGGATGTTGACGAAGGAAACCCGGGGACTGCGCCGGTAAGCTCGGGGACTGAGATGCCCGTACCGGAAGAGGCGATGCTTGTGGACAGCATGGACATAGACATGCCGGTGTTCGTGGTTAGAGAGGCACCATCTTGGGTTAAACCTATTAAGGAATTCCTGATCAACGGCACCTTGCCGGTTGACGAAAATGAATCCAGAAGGATACAAAGAAGGTCCAAATCCTACACCATCATCAATGGCGAGGTGTACAAGAGAAGTGTTACCGGTGTCCTCCAAAGGTGCATGGAACCGGAAGAAGGGAAAGAAATGCTCGAGGAAATTCACCGAGGAGAATGCGGGCACCACGCTTCATCAAGGGCGCTGGTAGCAAAAGTATTCCGGCATGGGTTCTACTGGCCCACGGCCTTGGATAATGCTGAGGATTTGGTAAGAAAATGCAATGGTTGCCAGAGGTACGCCAAGCAAAATCATACCCCGACTTCCGGCTTGAAAACCATACCGTTAACATGGCCGTTTGTCGTTTGGTGCCTAGACATGGTTGGACCGTTCAAAACCGCAAGGGGAAACATGACCCACATCTTGGTAATGGTGGATAAATTCACCAAGTGGCTGGAAGTGAAGCCTATCGCAAAGTGTGATGGCCACACAGCAGTGAAATTTCTAAAAGACGTAATCTCGCGGTATGGATACCCACACAAGCATCATAACCGACAATGGCTCAAATTTTGCCCAAGGAGAATTCAAGCGGTTCTGTGAAGATAAAAACATCCGGCTGGATTTGTGCTCAGTATCACATCCACAAGGCAATGGCCAAGTTGAAAGAACAAACGCTTTGGTACTTTCCGGTATCAAACCAAGACTCATTGATGCGGTGGAAAAATCGCCGGGTGTTGGCTCGATGAGCTACCATCGAGCATCGTGGAGTATAAGAACAACTCCAAACCGGTCTACCGGATACACTCCGTTCTTTATGGTTTATGGAGCAGAAGCGGTCATACCAACCGACATTCTCCATGACTCGCCAAGGGTGCAACTCTATACCGAAGAAGAGGTAAAGGAGGCCCGAGATAATGATGTGGACTTGCTAGAAGAAGCAAGAGAATTAGCTTTGGCAAGAACGGCCATTTACCAGCAAAATCTCCGACGCCATCACAGCCGGAAGGTTAACCCGAGAGTATTCCGGGAAGGAGACCTGGTGCTACGCCTGGTGCAGCAGCACCGAAGGCCGGCACAAGCTGTCCCCCCCATGGGAAGGACCTTTCATTGTGAGCAAGGCTCTCCACAATGATGCATATTACCTAATTGATGCGCAGGAATGGAAGAAAGGAAAGGCGGACAAATCCGGAGAGGAGACCAAACGATCGTGGAATGTAGCTCTGTTGCGTCCTTTCTACTCTTGAAGTTGTGGTGTAAGAAGTTCCTTTTTGTACCTTATTTGCTATGAATAAAAGATGTCGGAACCTCGAATGAGTCTCGGGGACTGCCCCTCCTAAGTTGCATGTAACATGTTTATTTTTTCCAGTTTACCGGTTGCTTATTGAACGTTTTTTCTTTCCGGTTTAGTAGTGTGCTAAACCCTACCGGAGTCTTCGACTCTGCTGTTGTCCATAACTTGGCTGCATGGCAAGCAAGATAAACCGGTAGGGGATAAGCACATGAACTGCGAAGAGGGAGAGCGGGAAAGAACAATCCGGAAAAGTTTAACTGACCCCGGTTATACCGGTTTTTTGCAAAAATTTCGAGTTATTTCTAAGTTCATGAAAATGCTTGCTTGGTAAAAGAACTTTGTGCTCATACGCCAAAAACGCCCAGGGAAGGTAGGCAGAGCCAAAGCAAAAGAGCCAAGTGTGCATCGAATTGGATGCGGAAACAGTTTCGGAATAATTGCAGTGCAAGACATAAATCGAAACAATAAGAAAAGTGCTAAGTACCAAACCAACATAACTTAATAAGTTACCGGTGTGCAGGACACCGGCATAAACTGTTGTACCGACAAACCAAAAGGATGAGTTTTAGGTTACATCATAAACCCCGGCATACCGGGGTAGAATTTAACAAAGTTTTGTTATGAAGCGAGCAGGAGCAGGTGAATTTCTTATCACAGCGAGTATTCAAGAAGCAGGGGCTTCAGGGGGAGCAGCGCTGGCCTCAGGAGCTTCCGGTGGCACGTCCTCGGTACCTTCATCTTCATCTTCATCTTCTCCTTCGCTGAGGTAGTCCTTGACATCAGGAGGGGGAGGGATGAAGGTGCGCATTTCAGCATACTCCGCGATGTGGTACGCGCGGTCCTGCCGCTTAGCGGTAAGGACCGGGTCCAAGTCGGTGGGAGCTCCTTCCCGCACGCCAATGAGGGCGTCCAGGTCCAGCTCCGGGTACCAGGAGCAGGCAACGCGAAGCGCTGAGTCTGCTCCGGCACGGGCAGCAGAGCACTGCCACTCCCGGATCCTTCGGCCGGCACCTTTCAGGCGGTCGCTGATAAGGTAGAAGCTGTCTGGCACCACTTCTCCAGGCCAGAGAGTCCTGAAGAGCTGGGCGGCCACCTCCGGAATGTCAGAAACGTTCCGGTCCACGCAGCGCATGTGGGAGACCCACGAGTTCAGCGCAACCAGGTGGTCGATCCCAGGCCGCAGCCAAGTCCTTGCACCCCTGGGCAACCCGGTGCTCTTCGACCTTCTTCGCAGCATGCGTCTGGGAATCCGGAAAGAGCCCTGCAAGACAAAGAAAAGAAGCTAAGTGCATGTTACCGGAACAAATAAGCTTATAAGCAGGAACCGGAAAAGAGAAAAGAAAAACGTACGAAGGGCAAGCGCGTCAGTCCGCGTAACCAGAAGGTCGTACTCCTTCTGTTCCGCCTCCAGCCGCGCGACCTTGTCTTCGGCTGCCTTCTGTGCCTTGGCGGCCTCCTCCGCGGCTGCTTTATGCGCTTTCGCGGCCTTGCCCTCGGCTGCTTTCTGCGCTTTGGCGGCCTCTTCCAGCTCAGCCTGCAACACCACATTGGCGTTGGTGGCATCCTCCAGCGCCTCGTTGAGCCTAGCCTCAGCAGCAGATTCGGTGGCCTTCAGCGCCTTGGCATGGTCAAGGCCAAGCTGGATAAGCTGGTCCTTGAGCTCCTGGTAGCTGGCCTTCTGGGCGCTTAGCTCCTTCTGATGCTTCAGGACAAGTTTGTCCTTCTCCTCTGAAAACCGGAAAGAAAATGTTAGCAAAGTTGTCTTGATACAATGCAAAGAAAGCAAGTTAACCGGAAAATAAGAAGCTGTACCTTGGGCGGCGGCAAGCTGCGCCTTGAGGGCCTCAATAGAAGCTTCCGGAATGGCTGTTGAAACAGAAAATCATAAGTGTTAAGGATTAAGAGAAAAAGAAAACCTTCCAGTAAAAGAGATGCCGGACGCGCAAGAAGTTACCTTGGCACTTGCTGTGTGCCTCAGCAAGGTCCCGGTGCTCCCAAAGAAGCTCCTCGAAGAGAGCCTTCCGGGCATCAGCCGTGCTCTGTTCAAGAAAATGATGTTAGCAAAAGAACAAAGATCTTAACCCGAAACTCGGGGACTGGCTATGCCGGTTTCGCGCGTTTCTAGTAAGTTTCGCGCTAAGAGCAAGGTCTTAACCCGAAACTCGGGGACTGGCTATGCCGGTTTCGCGCTTTTCTAATTAAGTTTCGCGCTAAGAGCTACGCTCTCAACACGAAACTCGGGGACTGGGAGGATAGACAAGATCCGGAAAGAAAGAAACCGGCATCAGCAAAAATTACAAGAAGGTTGGCGGAACTTACCACCACGTTGCTGGTGGCGTCGTACCACGCACTGTCGAACTCCTTCACGGCACGCTTGAGCCGCGTGAAGTGTTCTTCAGTGGACCGGGGCCCAGCAGGATCTGGCGCTGGAAGGCGGTCTTTCCCCAAGCCACGGGTAGCTGCGGAGATGTCCGCATCGTTCCATTTTTGGGCATAGGGGAGAAGATGCCCCAAGTCCCTGCCCTCGCGCTTCAGCTCAACAATCCGGCCCAGGAGGCCGGAAGGTTTTTCCGGGACCGCAGCAGCGGCAGGCCCGACATGCAGCACTAGAGACTGTGAGCCGCTTGACGCGCTGCCATCCACGGCCTTTCCGCGGGACGCCCCCGGCTTGAGGAACTGCGTGATCTTGAGGGCCGCCGGCGGCGGCTTTGGCGTAGTCACGGGAGGTCCTTGGCTCGGCGGAGGTGTTGGCGTGGCCCCGGTTTCCTCAGGAACAGGGGTTTCCGGCGGCGGCGTTGGTGTGGCGTCAGTCTGCTCAGGAATTGGAGCTTCTGGTGCCGATGTAGAGGTTGCCGGCACGGAAGTTTCCGGCACGGCCTTGGAGGGAGAAGTGTGTGAACTCTTCTTCTTCTTCTTCTTCTTCTTCTTCTTCTTCTTCTTCTTTTCTTTCTGGACGGGAGGAACCGAAAGTTCCGCCCGCCCGACAGCTTCTTCTTCGGCGCCGATGTTGCTGGCGCCGGTATCCTTGGTCTCGGGGAGGAAGGCAAGTTCCTCCTCAGTGCGGTGATCTGGCGATGTAGGGGCCGCACGCCCCGAACTTGTAGGACCTCCCAGAGGGGAGGCAGAGGTGTTGCCGGCACCAGAGGGTGCCGGGCTTGAGTGAGGAGGAGGAGTTAAGGTCCTCGCGGAGCCGGCAGAGCCCTCAGGCCTGGGCCGAGGCTTGAGCGCAGGGCTGAAAGAGAGAAAAAGAAAGAATTGGAAAAAAGCAACCGAAAAAGAACTTGGCAAAAAACGAGACGAGCAAAAGAACGGGGCTTTACCCGGAGGAGGTGGGCATCTGCTTGCCCTTGTAGCGCCTCGTGCCTACTTGCTTCCCCGCAAAGGGTTCAGTCCGGAAGCGTTTGGCAGGAGGGGCTTGGCTTGACCCGGCATCTGTCGCCGGGGTCTTGTTCTTCTTGCCCCCAGCGGTGAGTTTGTCCAGGAACTCCTGGCCAACCTCGGCCTGCAGCGGGGTGGCGTGCTCATGAACCTGTGGGTTGATGTTGGCTGAGGGAAGATCTACACAGGAACAATAACGGTAAAATATGAGAGATCAAAAAGAAAAGCTACCTCAAGCAAGGTCAGTTCGTCAGACGAACCGGCTGGTTCCGGCGGAGACTTGCCGAGGCGCGAGGCTGGGGTCCTGCCCATCTTCAGGTCCCGCCAATGAATGACGGGGTCGGGGTCAAATTTGTCTAAACCGCGCTTCCGGCAAGGGCCTCGCCGGTCAGATTCGATGCCGGGGAAACGGTCCTTGGCCTAAAAAAGAAAACAAAAGAGAAAAAAGAGGTTAATCACAATGCAAAAGTTACCGGCAAGCCGACCCGAGTTGCGTAATTTCTTACTTCTTGGGTCGGGGGGTTAGTGGAACTGAGAGGCCGAAGGCCCCATTCCCAGTCTTCCGGCATGGCAGTCTGGCAGATCTGCCTAGCCTTGAGGACAACGTCCTTCTTGCTAAGAGGGATTCCGGTGATCTTCGTGGGATCACCGGGACCGTACATCTCGCTCATCTTGTGCATGCGGCGCTTGAGAGGAAGTACCCGGCGCGAGATAAAGGCGCGGATAATGTCGTCTGAGCAGATGTCGGTGTCCTTCATCAGCTGTTTCATGAAGCGTATGATCCGGTTGGTCTCAATATGAGACTCCTTCGGATTGTAGCTCCAGTTGGCCCTCGTGGGTGGCGCCGGATTGAAAGGCGGCAGGTCGATAAGGTCTGCGGCGCCCGTGTTTTTCACATAGAAGAAGGTCCCTTGCCATAACCGGCATGACTCGAGACCGGAGAACTTGAAAAAAGGGCTCCCTTGACGGGAGCCGATGATGCAAGACCCGCATTGTACGGGGGGTTTGGGTTTAGGAATGTCCTTGCCCTGAGCGGAATTAATCCGAAGAGCAAAGAAGCGGGCAAACGTCTCACGAGTGGGACGAATGCCGATGTAAGCCTCCATGAAGGTGGCATAGCAGGAGAGGTAGAAAACGGCATTGCCGGGAAGATGGTGAGGCTGGAGTTCGTAAAAATCAAGGAATCTCCGGAAGAAATCGGAGACAGGAAGGCCGAAGCCGCGCTCAAAGTGAGCAAGAAAGACAACTCGTTCACCGGGTTCGGGCACCGTACGATCTCGTCGCGAGGAAGCCGGCAGGCTACTCCTTCCGGAATCCTCCTGGACCGGTAAAGCCAGTCGATCTCGTATTTGGTAACGTTGGAGCCCATCCAGGCCCCGCGGGTGATACCGGAGGAATCCGTGCCGGAACCCTCACTAGAACTACCGGATTCATGGTTGCTACCGGAGTCAGTGTTCATCTGGGCAAGATCGGCGGATAATCCGTCGGAGGATTTGCTACGCCGGCTAGCGGAGGAAGAGGCAGAAGAAGAAGTAGAGGAAGATTCCCCGCTAGACATGAAATTTGGTGAAGAGAAACAAGAATCCCACGATCTACCCCCGCGCGAAGATCTACGAAAGAGAGAAAAAGCAAGAAAAAGAAGAAGTAAATACACTACTGAGTCGAGATCTGGAAAGCAAGAAAAAGAGGGGTAAACCCAGATTAAGCCTAACCTGAGGCGGCGGAGTCGCAGAGGAAGAAGTTCGCCGGTGGATTGGCGAGCTTGCCGTGGGCGAGGAACTTCATCGACGGTGAGGTGGAAAGGAGCTTGAAAGAGCGCCAATGTCGCGGCCGCGAGAAGAGCACCGCGGAGTTTCTTCACGCGGTGAAGTCCAGCGACGTCCGGCGAAGCAGTAGCGAAGGTTCGCTGGGCGGCGGAGCTCAAGCGGCGAACGGAGTGGCGGAGATGCGAGAGCAAGGAGCACTTGTGCGCGAGGAACTGGAGAATGCGAGAAGAAGAAGAAGGGGGAGCGGTTTGCCCTTATAAAGGAAGAGAGAGAAGTGGGCCGAAAACCGCTGGACCGCAGCGGTTCGGTCCGTGGGCCGCAATGGTTCGCTCCACGGGCCGCCACATGGCGCGGCGATACACGCGCAATAGCGAAAAGCCACAGGGAGGGACATACAGATCCAGAGAGGTGGTTGAGATCCGCTGTGGAGCAGTTAATGCGCGCGCGGAAGCCGAAGGGAAGTGACCCCTGACACTGGCGCGTCAGTCACAGTGCGCATGTCACTGACAGGCGCGGGACCCGATATATTCTCGACTTCGCCGAGGAGGTATTTAATGACTAACATGCCGGTAAATAAGATGTCGGGAGATGCCTTGCAAGCAGAGAAAACGTAAGTCTGGGCAAAGATGCCGGATCTAAGCTGAGAGCCGGAAAAGTTAAACCGGTATCCAAGAACGTGAGAACCTGGCATGGTCTGTTGGATAGAATCCGCCAGACTATACCAGCTTCGGGGACTAATGTTGGGGGATGACCCCCGGTATGCCAAAGGCATGCCAAACCGGATGGTTTAGGCCATCAGGATACCGGTTTAATCATCATACCGGAGCGTAAGATAAGAGTTTGGCTAAGTGGACTGTGCCGGTATCCCCAAGAGGGGTATACCGGAACAGGGTAGAGAAGACACCGGGATGCCGGAAAGAAGAGCATGTCGGCAGATTGGTCAAAGATTCTCTCCAGAGCTAGAGGACAAAGATGAGCTAAGCAAAGAAGCTTTATACATGGGCGTGACGATAAAGAGGAGGATGACGAAGAAAGAAGCCGGGAAACGTCAGCCTCCCTGTTCAAAGAAGACCCCGGCATCATCTATGATTAAAGTAGCTTTATAAAGTATCTTTGTAAAGTAGTTTGTCCAGTCAAAGATGCCATTAGGGTTTCTTCCCCTGTAAGCCACCCTCTCCCCTATATAAGGAGAGGGGGCAGCCTCCTTCACGGGCGCGGAACATAGAGAGAGAGATCCTGTAAGCACAAACCTGTAACCTGTGGAAATCAATGAAGAAAGTGATCTAGAGCGAGTTCTTCCTTGTGTCTTTCCTCTTCAACCTCTAGCCTTTGCTAAGTTCTCGAGGAAACCATCCGGAAGTTCATCCCATCTAGTCACAAACCCTCCCCCGAATCCTCTAGCGTCCATTCGGCCCCAACTTAAGCCATCCTATGGCATCCGTCTCGTTCACCACGACGACATATGGAGTTAACTATTACTATGGTAGTATTGATGTGATCTATTCCCCCTTTCATAGCTTACTGGTGACGGTGTGTATGCTATGTTAGTACTCGGTCTAAATTGCAATGATCTATTATGCTCTAAAGGTTACTTAAATATGAATGCCGTTTGTTGTGGAGCTTGTTAACTCCGGCTTGAGGGAGCTCTTGTAGCCCTACACAATGAATGGTGTTTGTTATCCAACAAGAGAGTGTATGTAGCACAAGTGAGGAGAAGTTATTTATTTGTTATGTGATCAATGTTGAGAGTGTCCACTAGTGAAAGTAGGATCCCTAGGCCTTGTTTCCAATACCGCAAACACCGCTTACTTACTCGTTCTACCGCATGTTTACTTGCTGACATATTTATTTCAGATTGTTATTACCACTCATATTCATCTATACCACCTGCGTTTTAATATCTCTTCGCCGAACTAGTGCACCTATACATCTGACAAGTGTATTGGGTGTGTTGGGGACACAAGAGACTTCTTGTATCGTAATTGCAGGGTTGCTTAAGAGGAATATCTTTGACCTCTACCTCCCTGAGTTCGATAAACCTTGGGTGATTCACTTAAGGGAAACTTGATGTTGTTCTACAAACCTCTGCTCTTGGAGGCCCAACACTGTC